>NC_141059.1:49697869-49775369 GCF_041138505.1 Cibotium barometz
AAACCATAACACTTGTAGTAGAAGATCCTTACATAAAAAAGTATGTAGACAAAATAGAGCTTGAAACTTTTATAAGGGTAGAGGGAAGTGTAGTTGTGCCAAAAAAAATTCTGCTGATGGAGGCTCCGCAAGCTTTGCTTTGCATGTTGATACTACTACATCTATTATTAAAGCGGAGCCATTTGATGTCAACCTAGTTTTATGCCTAAAACTTCTATTCAGAAATTTTTGGCTAGATCCTTTAGTTATCCCTTGGCTTTTGTTGTTCTTCAAGTGGATAGTGTGAAAAGGAATGCGGGAAATGCTTTTGATCAATTGATGGTAATAACGGATGGACCTGCCTTGACTGATCATGCCACGGTATGATGCTTGTTTTAAAAGGAATGTATGTGGCTGTATTTTTGACCTTTTAACTCATTCCTTATTGCAGTTAAGCTTCATAAATGGTCGTAAGGCACTTTTCCATCAACTTGTCGCGATGAATTTGAGGTTGGAAATGTTGTTATGTACGTTGCGCGCAATGTGGGCATATGGAAAGAGAAGTCAAATACAATATCAGTATTAGATATCACTATTCTCACTCCTGTTTTTGGTGAGCGACAAAAGCTTGCTCTCCATAATGCATTTCAAGCCCAAATACACAAAATGGGCTATGGTCAAGAGGTAAAAAGAATGCATGGTTCTTTAATGTATGGTCTTTTTGCTTTCTCTCAAACCAAATGTTTATAGGTGGTTGGAATTTTTTATGTTACCAAGTGTTTTATAGGTGGTTGGAATTTTTTATGTTACCAAGTGTTTTATAGGTGGTTGGAATTTTTTATGTTACCAACTTTAATGATGCTTTGGTGGGGCAAAGAAGTGCTCTTTGCAAAGATACAAAAATTAACCATATTCTAGAAGGAGGCTACTGTTTTGGTTGTTTTTTTGTGGTTTCTTTTGCAGATTTGCTGCACAGGACGACAAGGACAAGGGTAAGTGTGTGTAAATAATATATATATATATATATATATATATAATTTTTTATTTTTTCTATTTTTGTTATTTACTAACGTTGTTTTTGTCTACAGGTTGTCGGTTGAGAGAGAGAGAGAGAGAGAGAGAGAGAGAGAGAGAGAGAGAGAGAGAGAGAGAGAGAGAGTAAAAGAAATAAAAAGAAAAGAAACAAATTATAATTTGATGTTTTAAAATTTCAGCATAGAAAGAAAAAAAGGAGGTGAAGAGAAAAAAAGAGAGCTAATAATTATATATATATATATATATATATATATATACATGTATGTATATAAATAAATAAATATATATATAAGTGAAAGAGCTAATATATAAATATATGTAAGTATTTTTTAAATTTTATTATTTTTTAAAACTTAGCTTAAAAAGGATAAAAAAGAGTAGTGATGTGGGTGTGTTTTTTTACATTAATTATCAAAATACAAATCAAAACTACATCAAAATTTTTGGATATTTTTTAAAAAATATAAAAAGTACTTTTTATATTTTTACAAATTGGAATAAAATAAAAAAGTAGGGGGAATTTGTTTTTAATAGTAATTTAAAAGAAAAGCTTAAATAGAGATGAGAGGGAAAAAGAAATAGAAATGGAGGGAAAGATGATTTTCACTCCAAATAATGTGAGGGGGGTGTACTTTTTAATAGCAAGGGTGTACTTTTTAATAGCAAATAATGTGAGGGGGGTGTACTTTTTAATAGCAAGGGTGCAAGTAACAAAGGTCAACACCCCCTCATAAATGCTTATGACACTCCCTTCTCCTTTTCCTTTGATTTTGGCCACCTTTATCCTACACAAGCCTCACTAGGATTCTTCTCAATGAATGCCCTTAACTCCTAATGAGTTATGTAACTAAGCAATTAAGGACTAATGAAAATTAATCCTTCCACTAATTTTTCCTCTTTGTGATGCAATTTTTGAACTCTAATTAATCTTAGTTGATTGATAAATGCAGGCAAATGAACATATTAATGATTTCCTCACGAAATTGCTAACAATTCAAGTACTCATTTGCAAACACGTTAATAAAAAACATAGGATTAATTTAGTACTTCATTTTGCAACACGAAAATGAGCTTAATGAAGCTCAAATCCATATTTTTGTTGATCTTTGAGTTAAGACGATGTGTGGATGTGTAGAAACACTCCAAATCACTTATGATTCATCAAAGAATCATCCTTGCACTCAAAGATACACGTTTTAGTTCATTTTTTGGGTTTTTTTAAACTCACTTTTAGTTCACTAATCACTCTCTTAATGAAAAAATAAGTCCATTAAGGGAAATTAGTGAATATCAAGTGGTTTTTTTTATTTTTTTGTGTGTTTTTTTGGATTAGGGTACCTAAACCTATTGCTAACACTCTAATGCAAATAAACGCAACAAAAACCACTCGAAAATGCAAAAAATAATGCATTTTTTGCTTATGTTTATGCACTTCCTCATGCAAAATTTGATGAAATAATTGCAACCTAACCTTATAAACACGTATGTGAATGCTAAAGAGTAACAAAGACCACAAATTGATCAAAAATTAAGCAAAACAGTCTTCTTTTAGTGAACATCAAATAGTCTCTCAAAACTAATTAAGAGAAAAAACACAAATTGATCAAAAATTAAGCAAAACAGTCTTCTTTTAGTGAACATCAAATAGTCTCTCAAAACTAATTAAGAGAAAAAACACAAAGCTAGGGGCTAACCCCGGCTGCAATGCCATGTTAGGCTTGTCCGTGTGCTTGGGGCTTACCTTCTTCGTCATTCAGGGACTTGCCACCAGGCTTGTCCATGTGCTCGGGGCTTACCTTATTTGTCATTCAGGGACTTGCCACCAGCCGGAATCGTAGGTCGCTACTTTCGTTGAGGGGAAGCTTGGCTCCTTCTCCTCTCCTCATGTTAGTAAGGGTAGTCTTGAGGTAATCACTCTCCCTCACCTCTCACACTCACTAATTACATAATCACAAGCTTACTAATTAGCTAATCACAATAGGCTCTTCAACACAAGTAATAGAGTAAAATGGGGAGAGTCCTCAATTATGATAGAAATTTGATATATATATATATATATATATATATATATATATATATATATATAAGGCAATAGTGTTCACACTCGCTCAAATTATGTCCACTCAAGATGCCCAATGCAATATATAATGATTGGCTCGTAATTTGGCCTTGTACAATATGCAAATACACTTCTCATAATATATTCTTCATTCTTTATCCTTGTTGGGAAGCGCTTGCCTCTTGTGAACACATCACTTACGGCTATAGACAGGCATTGGGCGCCATCGGATTAGGCTCTCAAACTTCATGTAAATGAGCATAATGCATGTTTGTTGTTGTCGAGTGGTGTCCAAAACCATGTTAACCAAGGTGGTTAACACATAGACACAGCTTAGATCCCATCCAATCCCCTGGATCTAGCCTATCGCTCTACCACACTTGGCCTATTGAGACGGCATGACCTCACATATCCATAATTGATATTCTTGGTCCATCCAGTCCCCTAGATCTAGCCTATTGTTTTACCACACTAGGCCTATCGAGACGGCATGAACTCACATACCCATAATTGATATTTCTTGGTTTATTACTTATAAACCTAATTGAGAACAGTTTATGCATGCACTCCACTATATACAAGTCTTTTAAAAACTGGCATTTAACTTAATACTTTTTGTATATAAAATGTATTAAAAAACATATATGCTTTAAGGTATGCACCACTCAGCCCGAATACTTCGACTTATCCTACATCCAGTGTGAGGAGCCCCAAAGTCTCACATCCCAGATCGACTAGAGCCGATTCTGTTGGCCATACCATTCCTAAGGTATGAACACTCTAGATCACGATCACACTAGAGTCTTGAGATCAACATGTACATCTAGCCCAAACCATGCATGGCCCAATGACACTTACGAGCCACCTCCATTTTCACACCAAGCATATCAGGGCACACCCATGTCTGCCAGGATGGGACAAGGACGACCATTTTCATGACATGATTCACCACTCAGATGACATTTGCCCAACTTCACATTAGCTTGTGTGGTACCTTCACAAGTTCTACAATACACATTATTTCAACAAACAACATCCAAATAGTATACAAAAATGATCAAGCAAACATGTATCATAAAATGGGGTAAACCATGGCAACTATGAGATAGTCTCCAAATCTCCAAATGTGTTTCCCCATCCAACCGATCTCTTTTGAAGTATTGAAGTTCTAAATCTATTTCCCCATCCAACCGATCCCTTTTGAAGTATTGAAGTTCTAAATCTATTTCCCCATCCAACCGATCCCTTTTGAAGTATTGAAGTTCTAAATCTATTTCCCCATCCAACCGATCCCTTTTGAAGTATTGAAGTTCTAAATCTATTTCCCTTTTAGTCATAAGGTGTCTAAGGGTTACTAGTTCTAACTTCCTAATCCTTTTTTTACTATAAAATTCTCATTTTTTAGTCTATTATTTTATTTGACCAAAAGCACTAGGTCTTTATGGGTCATAACTCTTAATCCACCCTAAACATTTTTCCCTAAGCTCATAAGTCCTTAAGAATATTGTAGTTTCTCTTGGATTTACAACTAAGCATTAGGTCATATTCCTAACCTTATATAAGGGTCATAGTCAATTCCTTGATACTAAAACTTCTAAGTTTTTAGGTTAAAGGTTTGGTATATATGAGATTCACTAGGATAAAACTTCCCAAATTCTTATTTATTTCACTAGGGTTTTTTCTCTCATTCTTTGGTATTAAAAAGGGTTCCATCTAACTTTAGGATGAATTCTATTCAATCATCAAAGTTACTTGGCATCGTTCACCTACACTCCTTGGGATAATTTCTATACGGGATTCATAAAACATTCTAGCAGTCTCTCTTTAAAGTGTATATGCCTTTATTGAGATTATGATCATGTCCACATGGTTCCTTTTTTTATGATTTACTAGAAACCTTTTTTTGGATGTCCTCATTAATGTGGCATAACTTTTCTATGGATAAAACTAGGACACGTGATCCCATGCTCTAAAAGTGTATTTTGGGTCACACTAATTTCGGCATGTGCACATCTTGAATTATTTGCTTAGTCTACAATTTTATCATAAATGTGTAGGTAAGTATACCATGTGTGCATCAATTATCCTATTTTTGAGTTATCCATACACTATTATTACATGGTATTATCATAGAAAATTCTAAAAGCTATGGTATTGTCATATACTATTATTACATGGTATTGTCATAGAAAATTCTAAAAGCTATGGTGTAAAGCAATCATCAAGTGCTTGCCCCTTAAACTATGTCTAAAATAGGGGTCAAGTACACATGTTTATGCACACTAGGTTCCCCCATATCAATATAATTTCTCTATTAGGTCAAGTACACATGTTTATGCACACTAGGTTCCCCCATATCAATATAATTTCTCTATTAGGTTAAAGCTAAGAAAGTTTAGTATTCAAAAACCAAGCCTCTTCTATGGGGTACTTAACATATACCCTATAGATTAATTCATACATAACTAGATATAATAATCCTTAATTTGAGCATAGCTAAACATAGTAAGCCTTTTAATTTAGCTTAAAGATCTTCTAGAAATTTGATTTGGGGGAATAATTATTGGGACAGTAAGATAAAAATCTTATAATTATTGAGTGTGGGTATAAGTCCCCTAAAAATTTACCAAAAGCCTAAGGCTAATTTGCTAGCATCTCTTTTATTTAATATTTGCTAGTCACTTGAACTAAGGTAGACACTACCAAGGTTATCCATGATCAATTCATTACATGGCTTAAAGACATGATTATGATTTATTTACAATGGGGGGACCTTTATTTGATTTAGACCATTGAAATCTAGGCACAAAGAGACACGTGTTTCTCAAATATCTTTTTTCCAGTCTCTGTAATACTTAGAAATTAAAGCAAAGTCATCAAGAGGGTATTAAAGTTCTTCTTATGAAAAAATTGCTTATGTTTAAATCCCTTTAAGGGCTTAAGGTCAAAAGTATCTATTTGTTTATTCTTCCTTTTTTTTTGTAATTATTATAGAGCCTAAAAATAACTAAATACAATTTAAAAAGAAATATATAAACAATGCAGTACAAAATGTACTTAAAAATTTTGAATTTGAAGCTTGCAAATGGGAAGTGTAGATGTTGTAGTGTGTGATGAAGACCCTCCAAAGCCTCGAAAAAAACTCACTTCCTTCTGGCCTTGGAATCAGTGCCCCCACAAGCTTCAATGTGAAATAGATAGCTAGTTTGATCACTTTTGCCAGTACAATGACGTGCAAGGGAACTAGGGGAGTACGAATGATGAAAATACTAGCTTAGGGGAGCATAATAGTAGGCGTGGATATTTGAAGCGAATGGGATCCATTTTTATAAATGATCTCAAATGCATGTATATGACCCTATTCGGTATAGCCTCCATCTAGGCTAGTTAAACTCACACATACACAAGTAAAAGGTGGCATCACTAATGCGCGTAGCCCTTGGCATCACTAATGCGCACAACCCTTGGCATCACTAATGTATGCACTAGTCTAAGATGGCTCTACTAAAATGAACTCAACCAAGTCTATCTAAGTGAGCTCAACTCTAGAAAACCACTAGCTCTCCAAAATTTCCACTTATCTCACTAGCTCTCCAAAACCATCAGCCCGTTTCCACTTACCACTCAAGAAAAACCATGTGTGCAAGGCCACTTACCACTATCACTTGCCCAATCCCTTGTATTGTTCAAACCCATGGTTTTCCAACCTTTTTCCCCTTAAACCATAGTTTGATTAATTTCTTTATCTAAGGGTGCACACCAAAGCTACACGTGCTATCAACATTCTAGCCCATGCTACTGGCCCTAGGGTAAAACCCACGTGCCAGACTCATCTATTGAGTTGGTTTTTACAAATTCTTTTAGGATCAATGAGCTTTCATATATCTACATTTGTGTACATGTGTGCAAAAATATTACTATTTGACCTTCTTTAATATTTTTCATTGCATGTGAACCTTGATCTTTAGGTCACGATTAATGCTTCTATCTAAATGTTGATTTTTTCAAGGCTTTTACTCAACTTAAACGATTTCCCATGTCCACTCAATTTAATTCACATTTTTTTCTCATAATTTTATCATTTTAAAAGCAAAAATCCTTTATTAAGAATTTCTTTTTATATGGGCAGGAGGGATCTTATAGATATAAAGGGAGTACCACCAGAAGTGGTACATCACACGATCCCTGTCATTGAGGGATCAAGACCACCAACCAGGCAGAGGCCTTATTAGAAGAACCCAAAGTATCATTGAGGGATCAAGACCAACCATGCAAAGGCCTTATAGAACCCAAAGTATTCTACTATTATGTAAGAAGAACAAACTTATTGCCCATAGGATTCATCTATGAAATTAAGCACAATGACTGGGTATCAGCCCCCTTATCATTGTGTCAAAACAAAATGGAAAGCTATGCGTAGACGTGAAAAAGGTTAATGCAACCACGTAAAAAGGTTAATGCAACCACGTAAAAAGGTCACTACTTGGCCATTGTTTCCATATACCAAACATTTGCTTTAAAGAGTGGGTGGCAAAGAAGCTTATACCTTCTTAGATAGCTTCTCTGAAAAAGGTCAATGTAGCCATGTAAAAAGGTCACTACTCTTTGCCATATACCAAACATGTGCTTTAAAGAGTGGTTTGGCAAAGAAGCTTACACCTTCTTAGATGGCTTCTTTGGATATAACCAAGTGTCTATCACACCTAAGGATCAACATTTAGGACAATGGGAGGAAGGTTTACCTATTCGGTTATGCCCTTTGGACTAACCAATGCCCCTACTACATTTCAAAAATGGCTAATGTGCACAACTTTCAAAGACTATCTACAGAAGTGGTTGGAAGTTTTTCATTGATGACTTATGTGCTTAATCCAAGTGTAAACACCATCTAGCTTTCTTGAAAAAAGTATTTCAAAGGTGTCACTTGTATTAAATACCTTTAAACCCATTAAAATGCCAATTTTGTGTCAAGCATGGCATTCTATTGGGACACATTATGTCTAAAAATGGTATCTCCACAGATGAAAACAAAGTCAAGTTGATGCTAGAACTCTCACCACCCAAAAATTTCAAGGGAATACAAAGGTTTATAGGACATGTCGAGTAATAGTAAAAGGTTCATAGTATTCTATACAAAGATTGTACGACCGTTATATAGACTACTTGTGGTCTTTGAATGGATTAAGGAATGTCAGCGAGTGACGATGAGTACACTAATCTTAAGACCCCCTAACTGGGACATGATGTTCCATGTGCATAATATTGATGCGTCAAATTTTTCCATTAGGTGTGGGCTAGCATAACCACGGGAACATAAATTGGACTACCCTATTTGTTTTGCCAATAGGAAGCTGAACGAGGCAGAAACAAGTTACACCCACCATAGAGAGAGAAGGGTTGGCCATGGTTTATGCCATGAAAAAGTATACACTATCTTTTGGCCAACAAATTTGTATTCTTTGTGGATCATTAGGGCTTATCATATCTTGTTAATAATAAGCCTTGCACTACATGAAGGATTACAAGATGGTTGGTCCTACTCTTGGAGTTTGAGTTTACAGTCACTATATGAGCAAGGGAATATAACATGTACTAGTTGATCATTTGTCACGATTTCCTAAGTGAGCCCGTCTCACAAGGATTGATGATAATCTCCTAGATATATGCTTATTTAAGATCGACATAATACCTGAGTAGAGTGATAAAATCTCACAATACCTTGCTTATGATTTTTAGCAAGATCAACCAAAGATTAGATGCGACGACTTATCAAGCTCGCTACTACACCATATTAATTGATAGTAGGATAACTATACAAGTAAGGATGATGTTATATGGAGATGTATGCAAGAAGATGAATCTGTGTAGGTTCTAGAGGAAGCACACTCTAAAATTGTTGAGGGAAACTTCACTAGAGAAGTGACAGTACGAAGATTCTCCAAGCAAGCTTATGGTAAACAATGTTGTTTTGGTGATGCAGTTGAATTCATCAAAGATTGTGATGAGTTAACGATTTGTTATACCACAATAAAAGGATTGGATGCCCCTCACCCTAATAATAGTCCAATAGCCCTTTGAAAAATAGGGAATTGATTTTGTAGGACGACTCGTTAGTCCTACTGCACAAAGATCCAAAGCTACCTCCACCAAGAAGAAAGGAAACAAGAAGGTGTATCGGGCCCAGAAGCTCACTCATCATCTCATACCATACGTGTGAGATGTGGTCGAGACAATCATCAAATAGAGGTGTCAATAACAAGGGGGAAAGTCTCTTTCCAATACCACTCCCTAGAATGCCTACTTTTCTTGGAAACGCCAGAGGTGAAGGAGAAACTACAAGCTATTGGCTTGGACCAATACGTTGAGAACAACTTACTGATGATCAATGCCGCTCTCTATGTCGAGTTCATCAAGTATTATGACAAGATGACAATGATGGGGGAAGTGACCATGCCCGATGGAAGCACAAGAAAGGTAATGATCTGTGAAGACAACATTAAAGAGGTAATGTAGCTCCCCCCCAGCCATCCGCACTCATCAATTCAAATAGAAGGAAATGCCCTTTGATACCATGTTGAAGGAGACCATCTTCAACAACAACAGGGTGGAATATACCAATATCAGGTATAAAGCACATGAGTTGACTTTACAATACTACCTATCTAGACGCATATGTATACATCATTATTATAGAATATAATGGTCTACATACATGCATGAGTGTATGCGTCCCTCCATGTGCACCCGCGTGTGCACGCATGCATATCAATGTCCTTAATCATAGATGAGGGGAATTGTCATTAATTGCCACCTTAAACAGGTCACGTCGCAAGACAATGAGGTCTTTCAAATAGTTTCCTTCAACAAAGACATAAGAATCTCGAAACACACGATGCTGAAACAGTGTCCTCTTCGGACATCTAATACTCTGGCTGGCCATAAACATGATTATTTCGAACATTTGGGTGACCCTCTCCCATAAACATCTGCAAATGCGGCATGCGCCTTACATATATGGTAGAATTGAAGGTTACAAGAAAAGTGAAATCAGTGTCTTTGTTGCAATACTCCAGAGTCAAATGAACCAAGTTTATGTTTTTGTGGAAACCTGTGGAAGTACCCATAGATTAATGATGTTCCATGTGGATGTCATCCGAGAGGTGTGACACACGAAGAGGATCACTCGAGACCTTGATCCATATCGATCAGCACGATTGGCGTGAGCGTGAGGGACAAGAAGAGGCTTCGATGTTTATTGGCCAAGTAGTGCTTGGCGACTTGGATACGATCGTCAGTTGTACGTGGCCCTTGATGTCGATACGTGGAGTGTTTGTGCTTTTGGAGTGGTGATGACTAGCAGAAGCGACTCCTTTGGATTGGTATATGGGTGCTTGACTTGGATGTGAGACTTGTGAGGGCTCCTCTAGTCAGCACGGTGGTCTAGGTCAAGCACACCAAAAAAGGCTTGACAATCCGCTGGGCATAGTCATTATTTTCTAGCGCCCTGTGTAAAGGTCCTTGTCCATGTGCATGTGAAACGGGTCCTCATGAGGGAGTGATTACAGCTCATTTACATCCAGGCGTGTTGTGGTGTAAAGAGAACCCCATCCACAAACAAAAAAGACAGCTGCTTAGATCGCTTGGAGCTAGCAAGGCTTTGCGCCGAAGGGTTTCTCTCGTTGCAGCGCCTCAGAAAGCAAGGGTTTCACTCTGCCGCTATGGCTTCTGCACCTTCAGGTCAGTTCAAATCACCTCAAGCTGCTATGATTAGGTTTTGCTTTTACAAAACCAGACCGGTTAATCGGTTAGGGTTTTATTTGATCCAAGAATGTTTGGTTTCATCTGAGCCATCCGTCAAGGCTTCATTTGAGCAGAAACGTGTCTCTTAGGGTTTCATCTGAGTAGAAACCTATCTGTTTACCTATCGGCTAGGGTTTCTTCTGAGAAGAAGCACGCTTGTTTTGCTTTTATTTAAGCGGAAACGTACCTGTTAGGGTGTTTTCTGAGCTGAAATACACCTGTTACGGTTTCATTTTAGCAGAAGGGATTGCAACTTAGCTGAAAATTTTATGATAGGGTTTCATCATCGCTGCCAGGGTCTCGTCAGATTCAAGAAGCCAGCACTTAGGAGATCAGGAGATCCAAGAGTTAAGAAGGGAACATGCTAGCTAGGTTTTCAGCCGATTGAAAATACAGGGATTGAGTGGATCCACAACTTGATTGTCCGTTTAGTTTCTCTCTGGATTAGGGTTTTGTCAGCAGAGTCGCACATTAGCTTCTGCTCTAAAGGATTTTACCGTGGCCTCTTCTTTATAACTTTTAGTACATTCAAACCTTAGCTTGCCAGCGGTGGAAGCTGATGATTGCAGTTCAAGTGTTTCTAATCGCAGCACCTAGCTTAGGGTATTTATTCCACGATCTTCTTATTAATATCTCTGCCAAATAATCTGACAGATAAATAGTGTACATATCAATGGGATCAAACACGTCATTTATCCTTGGGGATTATCAGGCTGGTTACACAGTTGCTGTGGACATGGTCGTCGAATGCATGTTTACTGTCTGTCACCCTCGTCCTGGCAATTGAGGCTCTTCCAGAGCCATATCTGCTGCCAGTGAGATATTAATGCCGTAATTTATAGTCGCATGGTATGTTTTACTGATTTATGCATAGATTATGAAGTAAGATAGGATCCAGTTTTTTCAAGCATGCAGTACATTTACTTTGTCAAATCTCTTTGTGTAAAATATTCAGGTAAGCAACACGATCTTGGTAATGAAAATAGTCAAATTTGTGCAGATATTAAGGAAAATGGAGCAAGCGACAAAGGTGCTGAGGCTTCAAGCACTAAGCTAGTTGGAGAGCAAGAAGGTTCGGCAGGTGAAAAGACAGCTTCTTCTAAGGAGGAAGTCAAGTTTCAAAATCCGTTTGATTTTTCAGCCATGTCAGGCCTCTTGAATGTATGTACTCTTGAACTGTGCATTTTTCAATTTCATAGGTGTTTCTCTCGTTTGTACTACAAAGTAGAAAATTAGAGTTTAGATAATTTTATATGAGCATTATAAATAATGCCGGATGGATATATTGTAAGGGAGAAAAAAAGAAAATAGCCACATTTTATCTGTAGAATTGTTTCAGCTAGTGGTTCAGGAGGCTGCCAACTTATTTTGGTGTGACTAGACATGTACAAGCCAACTACATGAAGTGGTGCAAGGGGAAAAGCAGGTTGTCAAGTTCATAACAAACAGCTTTATAAAATTGTCGTGGTTGCAATTTGCCATCAAGACCTAACCAACTTTTATATGTATGGATCTTGTGATATAGTTGACAAGGTGTTCGTTCTCCAGCTAGCTGTTTGGTTAAATTTGTTTCTTCATGCTTTTCCTTAAGCTGGTTGTAGTCTCCCGCAATTAGGGTTAACAGATCTGATGTTGTTAGACGCCCTCTAAGAGAGGTATCCTTTGATCTTTGTATACGATCTTTCCCTTCTTTGCTACCTTCCAAATCCATTGAGATCTAGATGGTTTTCAAGAGATATACCATGCCTTTTTGCGAGCCTTTTGATCCTAGAGGATAAAAGCCATAGCAAACACAGTAGTAGGAAACTGTCAGGGCAGGGCCTTGCAACGTGGAAATGCTGTTTCCTAGGCAAGGCATATTGGAAACGATGAGTAAATGGCTGAAATGGCTAAGGTCTATTGGTCTCAATTTCATTGTAGTGCCAAGTGGGCTCACCACCTCTATCTGTGAGAAAAGGGCCAGGTCACTAGAGCCTCAAGAAGGCTTCTTGACGCTTCCGCGTATGGTCAAGTCCACCCTGCAACTTTGCGCGTTGGCCCTCGGACGGTATGAATGATGTTGAGAGTCGAGACAAGTGCTCCTAATGGACTCCGCAGGAGTGGGTGCCTTCGATGAGTTAGCTCTATGGAGCTCTTTGGATGTGCCTGACTGTAATGCTGTTACAAATTTATCATCTTTGGCACAAACTGTCACGACCCTGTGTTTTTCTCTGGACAAGATGCAGGTGTGCACGGGGACATGGTGGACAGTGTGAATGGCATCAGGTTGGAGTCAAAAAGGGAGCCCATGTGTGGACAACCCCAAGTGTGAAGGGGGGCAAAGAAATTTTAGCTTAAAAGGTTTAAAAACCTTTAAAATCATTTTTAAAGCCCTTCATTAAAGAAAGACGTGGCTCTTATGCTATTTGGGGGCCACGTGTGCTTTTTGGGGAAGAGGAGGGCTGTCAGGTAAAAGAGGCGCCTACCCCTAGATGAGGCGCATGTGCTTTTTGGGGTGGCTGCGTAGAACTGGACTGTATGCTGGCTGCGCACAGGGGATTGCTTGCAGGTCTGTACGACTGTACGGACAGCTGTACGGACAGGACAGAAAACAGGCGCATACAGGCTGCTGTGCGTGGGGAGTTTTCTGAAAAAGAGGCGCATACAGGCAGGGGCTGCAGGGCTGCGTTTCTTGCAGGCGGCTGCAAGACAGCAGGTGCACAGAGCTGGGCGTGCTCTCTCTCTCTTTTCCTTGCCAACAGGTGGGCTGGATTTCAGGCGCAGCATACAGGAGGCTGGACTGTTTGTTGCTTGGGCAGTTTTCAGGGCACCTTTTGATAGGAGAAAAAGCGCATGGCTGCAGGCGCTTTTCTATCTTTTTCTTGGTGCAAAAGCGGAGGATTGGACTGAACAGGGAGCTGGTTTTCCATGAACATAGACATCATGTCGATGGCGTTCAACTGATGGAACTTTCAGCTTCTCTTTGCTTTGGATTCAGGACTGTTTTGGGACAGTTTACGGGCTGTTTTTGTGTGGCTGCAAATTCAGCTATGTGTGCTTGGGTTTTTGGCTACAGGCACAGGTCTTTTGGTTATGTTTCTTGGCATGGGAGTGATGCAAGCTCGCATGGCCGCGTGCTCATGGAGCAGATTGTTTTCTTCCTGCTAGAAAGGAACAGTGGGACCTACAGTATGGGAATCTCTATGTTGCCAGATGTTTCATGAGGGAACAGGTAACTAGATGTATGGGAAACAGAACAGAAGTTTCAAAGGGAAACAGGCCTAAGGGTTTCATGTGGAAACAGGTCGTAGGTTTTCTCGAGGAAACATGTTTTTGGGTTTCTCCAGGAGATAGGTCACATGCAGGCAAAGGGTACAGGAATGGACACATGTTTGGTACAGCCTTGCTACTGACAAGACAGGGGACAGGGAATTCATGACAGAGATGGATAGTACCCTTGGATGGTAGAGAGGGTTTGTACAGGTGTGTCGACTGTATGTTATGCTGTGCTGTGATACTCTTCTGAGAGACAGTTTGGGAGTCTGTGTTGTGATACAGGAGCACTGGATGTGTCAGGGTGTGATGCTGTTCATAGTGTGAGAGGCTATGTAGTATGGATGGTTGTGGCAGCCTTGATCATGGGAGAAAGCTTCTGTATGCAGACTCAATGTGAGAGAGTCTTTCGATGTGAACAATGGCTGGACTCATTTGTGGATGCCGAGTGGACAAGAAGCCAGATGCAGGTTCTTTGCAGGCTTCAGGAGTTCTATTGGGACGGCTGAGTTCCCAGCCTTATATTGTAATCAAAGCTCTTATAATCAAATAAAGAAATACCGCAAGGGGCGCCATTGCGATTTGGGGCCAATCGGTGTCTGTGTACTTTTTGCAGGAGCACTCTAGCTCCCCCTGTTTGTTTTCCTTTTCTAGGTCCTCAATGGTGTTGAAGTGTTTTATGTGCGAGTGTTTGTTTCACCGCCCTTTGTTTTCTGAAGGCCGGTTTACAAGGTTCCGTTGCCGGGACACATCGTCGACTTTCTCAAGGAGGCGAGTCCGTGGTTGCTTTGGTTGGGACAATCGCCAACTTTCCTAAGGGGGCGAGCTCGTGGTTGTCTCATGAGAGTCACATCAAAAGCTTCAACATGAGGAAAGTGAAAAAGAAGTGCAGGACACAGTGCAGGATTTTGTGTCTTTGCCTATATTAGGTGAAGAGCAAGATCTGAAGATGAAGTTCAGGAGAAAAGACACCAAGGACAAGAAGTAGTCGGCCAGGAACAAGAAGTAGTTGAAGTGTTATGGTGCAGGAGATGCGTTGAAGGCTATGGCTTTCGACAGTTTGTCACTGGTGGTATCTTCATGGAGGCTTCTTGGGTTCGGAAGACAGTTTCTTTCTATGTTTAGCAGTGGTGATCTACTATGCTTCATCGAGGACTTGTGCTTATCACTTGGGTGGAGTGCAAGCAGGTTTTGGGTGCCTGAGGATGTATCAGATGAGGCTCAGATGGAAGCAGAGGAACTTGACGAGGTTCTTATTCCTGAGCATATACTGGCACATAAGGAAAGAAAGGTACAGGGTAAGGTTTCCCGTCGCTATCCTGTGAAGTTCAAGAGCTATTCACTGATGGATACGAAGTGGATGGAGGAGGTTCACTAATGGATGCGAAGTGGATGGAGGAGGGTGACTTAGCAGATTCACCTCAGGAGTTGCAGCTTTATCTTGATGCCTATGAGTTGGAGTCGACTCTTGTTACGGCTCATTCAGGTTCAGCAGAGCATAGGTCTGGAGCATTGCCTGATGCTCAAGAGGGGGGTAGCACCTCTGCTCCCTTGTTATAGACAGGCTCAGTTGTTATCTAGGAGTCGCTTGGTGACATCTTTGTATTCACCCGAAGGTACTGAGGCTGACAGTACATCTGCTTATGGGACTTCTATGATATTGTGTACTAGTCACAGGAGATGGTGGTTGAGTATGGTTCACAGTCGCGCACACCATGAACTCTAGCTGCAACTATGGATAACTCTATGGAGGACATAAGTCTTGCGAGCAGTCCTAGAGTTGGTTTGGTTCATGGAAATATGGATCGAACTCTATTTGTGCATGTATGCATACACTTTTTGAGGTAGAGGTATTTTTGTATTCTGGTGCCATTGAATCCTGGTACCATTGAGAATACATTGGGAAATACTCTGCATTGTGTCATGTGCTGCATGTATGTTGGTATGATACATCAAGTGCTTTATTATGTTCATGGATGCACCACTGGATGTGACTCCTGGGGGATGACCATGACACATATGTGGGAAAGTACTTACTGGATGTAGTGTTTGGATGCATTGAGTGCTTGCATATGCTCATGTTTTACCTTCAGTCGTGCATCCTTTTGGATGCCCATGGGCGTAAGGCTTGCGAGCAGCCCTTAGACTGTTACTTTGGAGTAGGTAGAGCATTTTGAGGAGCATATTGTTTGCGAATGCATATGTGTGACATGCATATGTGTGCCATATTTAGAATGATGCATGGTTTTTATTTTGGCTAACACAGTTAACGTGTTTCCATTTGGTTTTAGACTTTTGCTGTAGGTTCTGAAGGAACAAGCAAGAGGACAGTGTGGCTTATTGTGCAGGATGATTGTTCTATCATCCAGATGCATTGGAAGGCCATTGTTTTTGCCATATGGGGTATCTTTGCTCATGAGATGCTTTACTGTGCCATTGAGTGCAATCGAGGACGCTTGCCATTTTTCAAGAGGGGGGTATGTCACGACCCTGTGTTTTTCTCTGGACAAGATGCAGGTGTGCACGGGGACATGGTGGACAGTGTGAATGGCATCAGGTTGGAGTCAAAAAGGGAGCCCATGTGTGGACAACCCCAAGTGTGAAGGGGGGCAAAGAAATTTTAGCTTAAAAGGTTTAAAAACCTTTAAAATCATTTTTAAAGCCCTTCATTAAAGAAAGACGTGGCCCTTATGCTATTTGGGGGCCACGTGTGCTTTTTGGGGAAGAGGAGGGCTGTCAGGTAAAAGAGGCGCCTACCCCTAGATGAGGCGCATGTGCTTTTTGGGGTGGCTGCGTAGAACTGGACTGTATGCTGGCTGCGCACAGGGGATTGCTTGCAGGTCCGTACGACTGTACGGACAGCTGTACGGACAGGACAGAAAACAGGCGCATACAGGCTGCTGTGCGTGGGGAGTTTTCTGAAAAAGAGGCGCATACAGGCAGGGGCTGCAGGGCTGCGTTTCTTGCAGGCGGCTGCAAGACAGCAGGCGCACAGAGCTGGGCGTGCTCTCTCTCTCTTTTCCTTGCCAACAGGTGGGCTGGATTTCAGGCGCAGCATACAGGAGGCTGGACTGTTTGTTGCTTGGGCAGTTTTCAGGGCACCTTTTGATAGGAGAAAAAGCGCATGGCTGCAGGCGCTTTTCTATCTTTTTCTTGGTGCAAAAGCGGAGGATTGGACTGAACAGGGAGCTGGTTTTCCATGAACATAGACATCATGTCGATGGCGTTCAACTGATGGAACTTTCAGCTTCTCTTTGCTTTGGATTCAGGACTGTTTTGGGACAGTTTACGGGCTGTTTTTGTGTGGCTGCAAATTCAGCTATGTGTGCTTGGGTTTTTGGCTACAGGCACAGGTCTTTTGGTTATGTTTCTTGGCATGGGAGTGATGCAAGCTCGCATGGCCGCGTGCTCATGGAGCAGATTGTTTTCTTCCTGCTAGAAAGGAACAGTGGGACCTACAGTATGGGAATCTCTATGTTGCCAGATGTTTCATGAGGGAACAGGTAACTAGATGTATGGGAAACAGAACAGAAGTTTCAAAGGGAAACAGGCCTAAGGGTTTCATGTGGAAACAGGTCGTAGGTTTTCTCGAGGAAACATGTTTTTGGGTTTCTCCAGGAGATAGGTCACATGCAGGCAAAGGGTACAGGAATGGACACATGTTTGGTACAGCCTTGCTACTGACAAGACAGGGGACAGGGAATCCATGACAGAGATGGATAGTACACCCTTGGATGGTAGAGAGGGTTTGTACAGGTGTGTCGACTGTATGTTATGCTGTGCTGTGATACTCTTCTGAGAGACAGTTTGGGAGTCTGTGTTGTGATACAGGAGCACTGGATGTGTCAGGGTGTGATGCTGTTCATAGTGTGAGAGGCTATGGATGGTTGTGGCAGCCTTGATCATGGGAGAAAGCTTCTGTATGCAGACTCAATGTGAGAGAGTCTTTCGATGTGAACAATGGCTGGACTCATTTGTGGATGCCGAGTGGACAAGAAGCCAGATGCAGGTTCTTTGCAGGCTTCAGGAGTTCTATTGGGACGGCTGAGTTCCCAGCCTTATATTGTAATCAAAGCTCTTATAATCAATTAAAGAAATACCGCAAGGGGCGCCACTGCGATTTGGGGCCAATCGGTGTCCGTGTACTTTTTGCAGGAGCACTCTAGCTTCCCCTGTTTGTTTTCCTTTTCTAGGTCCTCAATGGTGTTGAAGTGTTTTATGTGCGAGTGTTTGTTTCACCGCCCTTTGTTTTCTGAAGGCCGGTTTACACAAACCCAAAGTCTAGTGATCAGTAGATAGGGCTGGGACTGGTACTGACGAAATGCGAAGGTGAGAGATGTGAAGGGCTAGCCCCGCACCTTCCTCCTCATAAGCTATGACAACCTTAGCCTCAGTGGCCCAAGCAACAGTGCCCCATGAAATGATACGGGTAGAGGTCTATCCATTGTGAAAATGCGGAGAATCTGTTGCCAAACTTGCTGAGCCTTCGGGCAATCCCAAAGACAATGTCGTTGGGACTCTTGAAGGTGGCCACACTTCGGACAAGCTCTTGGTCTATACTGGCGCCGCCAATGGCCAACCACGTGCCAACCGCCAAACTCTTGTGTGCAAGTGACCACAAAAAGAGGGTGATCTTTGGAGGTCAAAAACTGCCCTAGAGCCTCTTTCAAAAAATTGAGTAAAAAAATGATGAGAAGCTCTGAGACTGCCAGTGTCTTGTTGTTGTCAGGGTGCCCTCAACCTCGGGCATATTTGAATTCTACGGCCTAGCCGTGCAGTCTATGCAAAGAACGGGGTACCTAGAGTCTCCTCCCTGTTTACAGGATCCATAGTCACATGGGAGCGTTCATAATAGCAATGAAACGCGTTTTAAACGTTCATTGAAAGTACTAAATGTTTTGGTTTTTTTGAAACGAGTTTTTTATCAGGTGTTTTTTTAAAAGATTAAATAAAATTTTTAAACATGTTTTAGGCTTAAGTTTCAAGTACGCAAATTGCAATGTCTTGCTTTTATCTACAATTTTGTAAGTCCGTAAGTTCAAGTTGACATGCTTTTTGTTGAAAGTCTTATAAAGTTTTGTATAACTTGTTGAAGGTTTCCTGTTTTTTGGTACTACACCTCCCTTCTTAGTTATGAAACCTTTTTTATACTTTTGGGCCTGGCAATGAAACGTTTTGAAACGCGTTTCAAAAACCTTTTTCATGAAACTCTTGGCTACTATGCATGGGACGCGAAATGGGGATAAGAAACAGGGATGGAAAAGATTGAGAATTGCCATTCCCTGTGACTATAGAGTGACATGGGACATGAGTGGGAACGAGAAGATGCTGCCATCCTAACATTCCCGAGTCTAAAAATGCTCATTCCCTGTGACTATGGCAGGATCATCAAGTCCACCTCCCAGGTTTCATTGGAGGCGCATGAGAGGCTAGCACTCCAAGATCCATACATGCTAGTCTCTCCTTGACCACCTTGGCCAGGGGGACACGCGGGGGGGGGGGGGGGGGGGGGGGGGGGGGTCAATCTGTGACTGCTCCCTACAGGAGGTCTACAGATCGGAAGACAATATACACATATCTAGAACACTTATCTTAATTGAAAGCTAATAATGGAAACAACATCAGCAACATAAATACTAGAAATACCAAAAATACACATGACACTAGCATTGGGGTCGAAAAGGGTCCGCCCCTCTCTCAATACATTTTGTATTTCTTGGAGTATTTATATGTACAAGTGTCACGGGTCTGATAGGCCAGATTTCTCCACCAGGGAGTGAATACAACTCAAACAAAATTGGTCCAAGTTGATGAAGATGTGTTGGTTGGAGAAGTCTCAAATCACAGGCTCATTCCCACCTTCACTGGGTGCACACCTGCCTTTCACTGGTCTTTCGGGACTGTGCACCAACAGGCACGCCCGTACTAACACAGGCCAAGGGGTACAGTGCGGAGTGAACATGGCCTGGCTTCCCAATAAGCTTTGCTCCCAAATTCCCTAGTGTGTCTAACCTTCACTGGCTCTCAGAGGCTCTGAGGGCGCGGTTAGCACCACCACACACGGAAAAATACTAACCACATTTGGAAGAACTTCTTGAGCATGGTCAGCATATACATGCTTCGTTCCTACTTTGCAGTTCACGCGGGTAGCAAGCACAGTCTGGTTTTCAGTACACATGTGAGTGAGTTCCCAGCAGGTACAGTCCATGTGGGAGCAGGCGATGGAGAAAAATGCAGCAATTCAGTCCTTGAAGAGGTAGGCGATGGAGAGAATGAGGAAGAATAGCATGCGATGAGAAGAGAAGTGCAGCCAGCGTCTCCACGTGTGAATAATTACCATAATAATTCATGCAAGAGTTTATCCAATGGTTTTCAAAAGGGTACACAATATTAAAAGGATATTTAAAATGCTCATGGGCACCCTAATGTGATAATGTCCGGTTCCTAATTTAAATGTGTGAACACATCGGCTGATAAATATTAAAGTTGGCCATAACTTATAAATTTTACATTTTAAAAAGGAGAAAATGGTAATACTTACCACCTGTTTCCGTCAAGTGTACTGGCACGGCATAATAGGCAGACACGCAAACCAGTCATGCAAAAATAAATTTATGCATGCAGGCATAAATGCATGTGCACATGTAATGGATGAAATCTCCCTTTCATGAAACTTGTACAAGGAGTTCCTGTCAGGCACAAAACTGGTGCGATAGAAATATAAAAAAGATGTCCTGGTCTTTCTATGGAGTGATAGTCCCATAGGTAAGACGCTAGCCTGGCCATACACGGGTGGCACCAACAGGCTCCCGTCCATACAGCACGAAGCAGGTCACGGGTGGCACGAAATTGGTTCCCGTTCATGTGACACCAAAAGATTGGCCCTTTCACATGGGACACTGGCCTGGTCCCATGTGAACATGGCACAAATCTGGCCACTCTATGGAGTGACAGTCCCATAGAAGTGACTCCAAAAATGGAGATGGACCAATTGGTGATATCCCCCGGGCTTCTAAACAGTTGTCCTCAATTGAAAAGCCTCAAGATATGCAGCTGAGGGTAGTCAGCAAAATAATCCTCGTCTACCCACTTTGCATCAGTTGGCAAATAATTTTTAAATTTCACAAGGTATCTCCTGGAAAGCTTCCCATGTGGTAACTTTCTTTCCTTGTGAAATACAAGCTGCTTTGGTTGAAGGATATCCTCAAGCTCATCAACTTCTGGCGGATCTTTTGTGACAGGCTCCTTTGGATCTGGCCCCACATACTTCCGCAAAAGACTCACATGAAAGGCATTGTGAATCTTTCAATGGCTGGGTAAAGCAAGCCTGAAGGACACTTCATTGATCTTGTCAACCACTTTGAAGGGTCCATAATATCTAGTAGAAAGCTTTGGATATGATCCCTCTCGTCCTGGCCTCTTTCGAAGCCTAGCTTTCTCAAATTCCAGCAATACCCAATCACCTTCCTTGACTCATATGTCCCTTCTATGCTCGTTAGCAATCCTGTTATGCTTGTCTTGTGACCTTGCAATGGCTGTCCGCACTTGAGCAAAGGCTACATCCAAGTCACGCACATACTCATCAGCTGCAAAAATCTCATCCTTAGTACGAAGGATGGGTGGCAAGACCACTTTGCCATAAATAATCTCAAACGGGGCCTTTCGCGTGGAGGCATGAACTGTGTTGTTGTAGGTAAACTCTACAAGTGGAAGATACTTCTCCCACGCAGTCCTTTGATCTGCCACATAACACGTCAACAAATCCAACACGGCTGAATTTTCAGCTTCTCTTTGGCCATCCGTTTGGGGATGATAAGTTGATAAAAACTCAAGTTTAGTGTCCATGTTATCAAATAAAGCCCTCCAAAAGAGGCTCGTAATCTTGGGATCTCTATTCCCAATGATGGACTTTGGCATACCATGATGCTTGAATATGAGCAAGAAAAAGCTTCACCATATTATCAACTTTAATGGTTTTCTTGACAGGCAAGAAGTGAGCTTGCTTGCTAAACCTGTCCACAAGGGTCCAAATAGCATCATTTCCATGTTGGGATCTAGGCAAATCCATAATGAAGTCCATAGTAATGCTTCTCCATGGTTACGAGGCAATAGGCAATGGTTGAAGCAAACTTGGAGGCTTTTGCCTATCAAATTTCACCTTTTGGCAAGTAATACATGTGCATACATATGCCTCAATGTCTTTATGCATGCTTGGCCAAAAGAAATATCTCTCAATCATGCATGTAGTAGGCATGATACCTCTATGACCAGCATAAGGTGGAGCGTGACATTCCTCCATAACCTTTGGATGCATATCCTTCACCACACATAAGCAGTTATCCTTCATAGGATAACCCTCTTTGATCACATAAGAGGCTTGTGAGTGACCAGCCATCAAATCAGTCCATATATTGCAAAAATCAGCATCCAAATGATACAAATCTCGCATGGCAGATAAGTCTCTATGATAGGCCATTGAAACTGAAGCCACATAAGGCCTCTTGGACAATGCATTTGCCACTACATTCTTCTTTCCCGGAGTATGTACAATATGAAAATGAAACATGGAAAGAAAGTTTGCCATTCTCATCTGCTTCTCCGAAAGCTTTGTTTGAGATAGAAAATATCTCAAGCTTTGATGATCTGTCTTGACTACAAATTCAGCCCCAAGAAGATAATGTTTCTATATCTTTAAGGCATGAATTACAACCAAGAGCACTTTCTCATAGATATCCATATGAAGGTCGGCATCATGCAATTGACGGTCCTCATACGCAACTGCATGACCTTCTTGATTTAGGACAGTCTCTATACAATTTCCACATGCATCACATTCCACCTTGAATGGCTTTTGCAAGTCGGGAACAATCAAGACGGGTCCACATATGATAGCATTCTTGAGTTGCAAAAAGGCATCTTGTTCCTTTGAGGTCCATTTAAAAATGGCTTTCTTCTTTGTGAGATCATGTAAAGGCATGGCAATCATAGCAAAATGCCTTATGAAGCTCTTGTAATATGAATATAATCCCAGAAAGCTACGTACCTCATGTACATTTTGCAACTCTAGCCAATTCCGAATGGTTTCAATCTTGGCAAGATCCATTCTTACACCATCCTTGGATACAATTTGGCCCAAACAGTGTATCTCTGAAAGAAAGAACTCACTCTTCTTGGCATTAATGAAGAGTTTATTCCGCAACTCTTCAAATATTGTAGCTAAATGAGTCCTATGCTCTTGCTCATTCTTGGAGAAAACCAAGATGTCATCAAAGAATACACCTGTGAATTTTCGATGGGGTCAGAATATCCTATCGATCATACGATTGAATGTGGTTGGGGCATTGGCGAGACCAAACGGCATCACCAAAAACTCATACAATCCAAAAGCTATCCTGAATGCAGTTTTGTGGACATCCTCTGGCACCACTCGTATCTGCTGATAACCACTCTTCAAATCAATACGGTTGAAACAAGCCGAGTCATCAAGCTTATCCAAAATGTCATCAATGCGCGGGATTGGAAATCTGTTCTTGATAGTGAGCTTATTTAGAGCTCTATAATCCACACACATGCGGAATGATCCATCTTTCTTTTGTACAAGAAGTACGGGAGAACAAAAAGGTGAGGAGCTTGGTTGAACCAAACCTTTCTCCAAAAGCTCATTAACCTGCTTCATAATCTCTTCTTGTTGTGCTGCACTCACACGTTATGCGGGTTTGTTAGGTGGAGAACCACCTGGCATAAGATCTATGCGATGATCCTCGGGCCTTTGAGGAGGTAGTTCACCTGGCAGTGCATCAGCAAAACAATCTTTGTATGCATGAAGAAAATTCAGCCTATCCTAAGTTAAAACATCCACGTTTTCATGACTTGGTTCAATGTTATCACACGAACAAAAACCAAATATGCTGAAAGTTTTTTCATTGCTTTATTAATCTGGATGTGAGATACAACTGGAATAGAATCTCCTTCCTTGTCAGCATCAATAACATGCATGCAGCCTTTATGCATCAAGGAAATTATGTTTGTCTTGTACTCTTTGCGGGGCTCAAGCCTCTGATGCCATGGCTTGCCAAGCAATACATCACATCCATTTAGTGGTGCAACCAAGAAATGCTCATGATCAAGATAACCCTGAATATGTATGCGCAACATCCCAATAAGTGGGGTAACTTGCACCTCTTTACCAACAAAGGCAGCTTTTGCTTCAATTTGAGACTCTATGTCTTCAACCTCAATACCTAAGGCGGCTGCCATCTGGGTAGAGATGAAATTATCTGTTGCACAATCATCAAACATAAATAGAGCGAGCTGATCCTTGATTTGATCCCATGCTTTGCATACCATTCTCTCTTTACCATCATGCTTCGTGTTTTCCTGCACATCGAGAATTGCATGTACATTTGCCTTGGGTTGCTTGTTCTCATGCTTTTGTTTGTGGTTGGGGCATTGCCTAAACATATGCTCTTTACTGCCACAAGAAAAGCATTTCTTCTCCTTTGCATATTGCTCCCTTTGCTCGAGAGTCGAGCCAGATCTGTTCTTCTTTGGTCCATTATCCTTGGATGAGGTATTTTAAGCTTTACCTCTCTTCTGGACTTCTCGAAAGCTCTTTTTCTTCTCGAAAGCTCTTTTTAGGTGGCTGTCCACCTTTTTGCAGGTTTGGGATAGCCTTCTCTTTGTCTTTGGAACCACCTTGATCTTGCTTGATTTTGAGCACCAATTGCTCCGTAGCAAGAGCATATGCTATAAGCTGGTGTAAAGTGAGTTGTTTCGGGTGCAATTCGATGCCCGAACGGTAGGTTGGTTGCAACCTGGAACGAAACTTTCTTTTCTTCTCATCTTCGGAAAGTTGCATGAAAGGAGTAACCTCGAGCAAAACTTTCCAAAATTTGCACTCTCTCATTATCGTTTTGATCAAGTCTATCCCACTTTTGGGGAAGTGTATGCTCTGCATTTAGAGGCAAAAATTGGGCATAAAATTTGTCCTTGAACTCTTTCCAAGTGCATATGGGGTCTTTGGTGGTCTTTTCAGTGATCCACCAATGGACAGCTGTCCCCTTCAAAAACATGCTTGCATGACGGATCTTGGACTTCTCAGTGAAGTGCTCTTCACTAAATGCAATATCAAATTGAGCCACAAAAGCAAGCACCTTAGAGGCATCAAACTCCCCATGGTAGGCATCAAACTTCATTGACTTGTCCCTTGCCTTGAACTCCTTGAGCTTTTTGGCATGAGGCTCAAGTTCTTGGCTCTTTCTCTTGCCCTTGTCCAACGAGGCAGCTCTCTCTGCATGAGCTTCATGGGCAATCTTAGGTGTTTCACTAAGCAAAGTGACATGTGTCTTTGGTTCTTGTTGTTGGTGTTGGACTGACACACTCACACACACAAAAACCTGCACATTAGGGTTAGGTGCAGGAAGAAGAAGCTCACACAGAAATATGAGAGAGAGAGAGAGTCAAAAGTGTGGTAGCTACAAAATGCAAGTCAACCCTTGCATGTGTGTCACATCCATATAATATAGAAGTACAAAATATTATATGTAGAGTGTCCTTTCACACTTGATATCCAAGGGAAAAAACCCATGGAAAAAAGTGCCCTTGGTTAAGTCCTGTTCACGCATAGCACTACCATAAGTGAGCATATGTCTACAAATCCCCCCTGTAGTGAAAGTGTGAATTTGTACAAGGTAGCAGATCACTCTCTGTATGAGAGTAAGTCCAAAGCTTTGCGGAAAGCTTCAAACTTTTCTGGAGGTAAAGCCTTTGTGAATAGATCTGCAACATTATCCTGTGTAGGGCAGTAAGATAAACTGATCTCCCTTGCACGTAACTTCTCTCTGACATAGTGATAATGAATCTCAATGTGCTTGGTACGTGTGTGAAATACGGGATTTCGTGCCACAGCCATAGCACTCTGGCTATCAGTGAGAATGGTGGTGGGTGTCTGTTGACACTCATGAAGATCAGCCAATAATCTCCTCAACCATACACAATCTATTGTAGCTATGAAGACTGCCCTGTACTCAGCCTCACAAGTAGATGTCGCAATAGTGGGTTGCTTTTTGCTCAACCAAGATATGCATGAACTGCCAAGAAAAAAACAATTCCCATTGGTGGATTGCTTGGTATCATAATCACCAGCCCAATGTGAATCAGTGTATGCATAAAGCTGCAAGCTGTCCCCCCTGGGATAGAACAAACCAAAATCCAGGGTACCCTGAAGATAACGAAAAATGCGTTTGACTGCTTGCCAATGCTTTGTGCTTGGGTTGTGCATGAATTTGCTCAACAAAGAAACCTCAAAAAATATGTCCGGCCTCGTGTTACACAAGTAAATGAGGCATCCCATTGCTTGGTTGTAAATGTCGGCCTCAAAAGGCTCTTCAATATTATGCATAGTAAGCCGTACACCTGGTTCTACCGGAGTAGAAATGGGCTTACATTCAGCAGGTGAAACCTTTTTAGCAAACTTTTTATGTACTTAGTTTGTTGGATAACAATGCCATCATCTGGATGCATAAACTCTATGTTGAGATAGAAGTGTAAAGGCCCTAAATCTAACATATCAAATTCATCTTTCAATTTAGCTTTGAAATCTGAAATTTGTGCTTTGCTAGTACCTGTAATGAGCATGTCATCTACATACAAGGTGACACTGAGAATATTGGCACTGGTTTTCTTCACATACAATGTGCTTTTTGTTGGTCTATTCACATACCCTTGGCTGGTTAGATGAGCATGTATTTTATCATACCAAGCTCTTGGAGCTTGCTTTAACCCATACAATGCTTTGTGTAACCTGCATACTTTATGTTCCTCACTAGGAACTACAAAACCAATGGGCTGATTTACATATACTTCCTCCTGTAAATCCCCATTTAAGAATGCAGTTTTGATGTCCAAATCACTGGAATTGGTAGAACCAGACAAGTACTCACCCACCCATAATTGAATGCCTTTCTTAACTTTTGCTTTAGAATACAGATACGCACACACTCCTCTTTAAACTTTTGCTTTAGAATACAGATACGCACACACTCCTCTTTAAACTTTAACTTATAAAATAATCCATTAACAAACAATTATTGGTTATAGATATCATAACTCAAAATTTCCATCCTTCCTTGTTTCTCAACAAAAACAATATCACTCTAGATTCTCCGTTGAGACCAGCTGGTCAGCAAACGAGATCCAGTAAAAGATTGCACTTTCCATCCTTTATGTGCAGCGAATGCAATCACTGATCTTATTGTAGTTATTCTTGAAGTAGGAGCAAAAGTCTTCTCATAATCTATTCCCTTTTTTTGGGAGTAGCCTTTAGCTACAAGTCTTGCTTTGTACCTGTCAATAGTACCATCAGACTTCCTTTTGACTTTGTACACCCACTTTGTTCCAATGACATGCTTGCCTTTCGGCAATTCCACAAGATCCCAAGTATTCATGATAGAAGAGATTTCATCTTGCATAGCCTGCACCCAATGCTCATTCTCATGAGCTTCTTCATAAGAAGAAGGCTCTTTTGAATCAAAGAGACCACCCATGGCTAATGCAGACTCCCCATGGTGCATATTCAATGCATGGCTGGAACTAGCCCTTGTTCTACTTGTGAGTGGAGCTGCAAGTTTGCTTTCTTGCAAAGTTTTTAGCAACCATCTTGGCACCGATTTGGCTGTATCTATGGCTGTTTGCTCTTCCCTGACAAGATCTTCTACTTCTTCCATAGAAGGGGGCTAAATGGCTGGTTGTTCCACATGTTCTACATGAGGATTTTCTTGTGTAGGGACTGGCTGATTTGAATCCCCCCTAATTGCAATGGGTAATAGTCCATCAAACATGTCTTGGATGCTTGTATCATTACTTTTATACAAGCTGTACATGGGTTGTACCGAATTTTCAACAAATACCACATCTCTACTGACAAAAATCCTGCGTGTTGTTGGATTATAAAGACGGTATCCTTTACTCTCATTGTTGTAGCCCACAAAAATGCATTTTATTGCTTTATCATCTAGCTTCGTTCGGAGTTGTTCTGGCACATGTGCATACGCCAAACACCCAAATGTACACATATAATCCACTGTTGGCTTTCGGCTATACCAAGCCTCAAATGGTGTTATGGTTTTCAAAGCTTTTGTTCGACACTCGTTCAACACGAGCATGCCATAGCTCTGCATCACGCATAGTGGGCAGCCACTGTTTTTGCAATCATAATTACGCCTGTCATAGTTATCCAGCTTATACAAGCCTTTGTATTGTGTTCTAGAAGTGACTATTTCATAACCCTTTGATGGGTCTTTTACCAAACACTTCCCATCTTCAAATTCAACCTTTAAACTTTGGTCGTTTATGGCTGAGACGGAGAGCAGATTTTTCTTTATCCCTGGAACATACAACACATTTTTCATACATATATTGGCACCATTGGCTGCAATAAGTATGACATTGCCAATTTCCTTTACTGGATATGTGGTATGATTTGCACGTGATACAGCGCAGCCATTTGAAGCATAAACCAAGTGCTGAAATACATCTTTGCATGAAGTGATGTGGCTTGAAGCACCACTATCAAAATACCATGATATATCTTGTCTGTCAAATGCAATGTCCAACATATCATTGTCTGAAGCACTTGGTGTGTCACTAGTGCATGTGACCAAAAAAGTGTACTCTTCCTGAATTACATTAGCTGATTGCTGTGCTTTGTCATCAGAAGAGTCTGCTACTGCATCGCTTGCTTCTTTCCTTCTCTCTTTTGCAATCCGCTTTCTACATTCACTGATGTAGTGTCCATGCTTATGGCAGTAGTGACATTTGCGATTCTTTTTGGGCTTGTTTGCATCCCCTTTGTCAGACTTTTCACCACCAGAAGAGGGCTGTCCATGACCAGCCTTGCTAGATTGTTGTCCCCCATGCCTAAAGCTCTTTGCTTTACCCTTATCCTTGGTTGTAAATGCCTTGTCTCCACCACGGTTGCTCGATAAGTTTGCTCTTGTTTGCTCTTCCCGCAAGAGTAAACCCACTAGCTCTTCAAAAGTGACGGGATCACCACCTCCTCTCATAGAGAGGTTGAGAGAGGTGTGAAAGCCCAAGTAGGAAGGTGGTAAAGAATGAAGAGTGTTGGTGACCAGCTGTCTGGCTGGGATAACCTCATCAATGTTGAGCAATTGTTCCTGCAAATCTTTCACTTTGGTGAGATGATCTGCCATGGAGTCATCCTCATCCATAGAAAGAAGATCCAATTTCCTCTTCAAGTAGGCAACTCTTGTCTCGTTGCGTACCTGATACATTGCTTCCAATGTGTCCCATGCAAGCTTCGATGTCTTGCAAGAACGAATGTGCGGAATAGCAGTCCTTTTCACTGAAAGGGCTATCAATGAGCATCCCTAGAGTCCCATCTCTTCTGCTCTTGTGTGGGAGCAGGTTCTACCTCAGGAGCTCTTTGAGCACCTCCCCTTTGAGGCATGGTTAGCTGTATGATAAGTGGGCGTGTGTCATCACCACAAAATGCAAGTCGAGCCTTGCATGTGTTCATATCCATGTAATATAGAAGTACACTTGTGGCCCCACTGCATGTGACCTCGTTGAAAGATGCCTTGTCTCGCCACAAGACAACTCAATAGGCAAGGTCTTTTGGCTTGCATGCCGACCACTGTCCCCATGATATACATACTTAGAATCCATATGGCCTTCAGCATGCATGAATCTGTTCCTCCTATGCCGTGAGGAGTGGATGCATGGCGAGAAGTGACCGATACTTCTTCTTTACAAATATGATCTCAACCTTTGAGAGGTTGGGTCTCCATGCTTCAAACGGGGTGGATTCTTGAACATAAGCTGTCCATCCTCTCCCTCTTTTAGGTCACCCTTTCGAATAAGATAAGAGAGTGCCAACTCCCTTGGCTTCTTGCCCACTTCTCGAGCCATAGACTCAAAAGTCATGTCCACCATAGCATCAGCTTTCTTGGTTTCTATGACACTTTGTACATGGGGGTCTTCATGCAATAATTTCAGCTCTTGCTCTTTTGCCTGCAAGAGCCTCTTCATGTGCTCCAACTCAGCTCTCAATGCATTGGGCTCTTCCTCATGCATGGGCTCTTTACCACGTGATGGCTATCCTATCAATGCACTGTCATAGACTCTCTCCAGAGGCTTATGCCTTCCATGCAATGCATCGAAATCTCGTGAGGCACTTGATTGGTCCCTCGAATTCGGCACTTCCAATGGGTTGCCTTGGCTCTCCGTTGAGTCGAGTGTTCGTACTTGCTTCTGATCTCAAAACTTTGTGTCTCCTCTCGAGGAAGAGAGACGATCGGAATCTGATACCAATGTGACCGCTCCCTACAGGAGGCCTACAGATCGGAAGACAATATACACATATTTAGAACACTTATCTTAACTGAAAGTTAACAATGGAGACAACATCAGCAACATAAATACTGGAAATACCAAAAATACACATGACACCAGCACTGGGGCCGAAAAGGGCCGATCCCCCTCTCAATACATTTTGTATTTCTTGGAGTATTTATATGTACAAGTGTCACGGGCTTGATAGGCCAGATTTCTCCATCAGGGAGTGAATACAACTCAAACAAAATTGGTTTAAGTTGATGAAGATGTGTTGGTTGGAAAAGTCTCAAATCATAGGCTCATTCCCACCTTCACTAGGTGCACACTTGCCTTTCATTGGTCTTTTGGGACCGTGCACCAACAGGCACGCCCGTACTAACACAAGCCAAGGGGCACACCGCGGAGTGAAGATGGCCTGGTTCTCCCCAATAAGCTTTGCTCCCAAATTCCCTGGTGTGTCTAACCTTCACTGGTTTTTAGAGGCTCTGAGGGTACGGTTAGCACCACCACCACAGGGAAAAATACTAACCACACCAAGAACCAACTTCCTGAGCATGGTCAGCATATACATGCTTTGTTCCTACTGTGTACAAAACTTCAAGGTTTCTTTGAATTTAAATTAACAAATTTCAGATTTACACAAATGAGAAAACATGAGGGCACCTGGTACAAGTACAATTTGGTACAGCATGTACTATTCAGCAAGTACAGTCCAGATTCAGTCGATACAATCTAGATTCAATACACGTGTGAAACTCAGCAGTAGGTACAATCAGATTTCAGAAGTACAGTTCAGATTCAGCACACGTGTGGAATTTAGCAGTAGGTATAGGTAGATACATTCCATCAAGTATAGGAAGGTACAATCCAACAGGTACAGGTAGGTACAGTCCACGTAGGTAGCAAGTACAGTCTGGTTTTCAGCACACGTGTGAGTTCTCAGTAGGTACAGTCCATGTGAGAGCAGGAGGTGGAGAAAAATGCAGCAATTCAGCCCTTGAAGAGATAGGCGATGGAGAGAATGAGGGAGAATAGCAGGTGATGAGAAGAGAAGTGCAACCAGCTTCTCCACGTGAATAATTACTATAATAACTCATGTAAGAGTTTATCCAAACGTTTTCAAAAGGGTACACAATATTAAAAGGGTATTTGAAATGCTCATGGGCACCCTAATGTGATAATGTCCAGTCCCTAATTTAAATGTGTGTGAACACATGGGCTTATAAATATTAAAGTTGGCCATAACTTATAAATTTTACATTTTAAAAAGGGCCTGTTGGTCAGTATTTCTAGACCTCTTTAGACCCGAGTTACAAATGTGGTTTTGTTTTACTGAAATAACCTTACATTTGTTAAAAAATTAGCAGTCCAATCTCACATTTCTCATCTTCTTGTAAAAAAGGAAGATCCAACCAAGCTTTAATTGGAAAACATATTAGTATTACAAGGGCAAAATGTGTTGCATATTACTTGATAATCTACTCTTCCGTATCATGTATGGCATCTTCGTGATGTCGACTCAGCATTCACACATGCATAGATTACACATGAGGAAAGCAACAAGTGGCAAATTCACCTCCCAATAGTAGGCTCACTCCATCAAGCCAACCTGAGCTTAAGAGATAGATGCGTGCACCACCTTAGAATGAGGCCTACAAATCACAAGACCACCTCGTAGTCAGACCACCACCGTGTGTACCAAGGAACGGGAACGGGGGAACGTTTTGACCTTGGAAACGGGAACGTTTCGGGGGAACGGGGGAATGCCATGCCATATATTCACTTTTGATTAAAAAAAAAGAACCAAAGTACATTGAAATTATAGATGTACAAAACATCATATACTGAGAAAACTCCAAAATGGACAGGTGAATCAATAATACATGATAAATCAAAACTACATAGTACAATGATCAATCATGGGAATAACAGGTCTCCATATGTGGGATAGCCAGAATCCGCATCAACTGCATCTCCCTTTGCTCTAGGACTACCAACTGAGTCATCATTGCTAAACGCAAGTTTGCATTATCATTCGCCTTTGCTATGCCAAGGCGATTCCTCTTCTTTGACTCTATGTGACCAAATGAGCTCCTTTAGTACCACTTCATAGACATATCCGGTACCACATCATCGATCTGCTGCTGCTGTTGCTGCCGGCGCCTGCCCTACATCATTACATCTTCTTCGTTGACAGCATATCTGCAGCGTTTTCCTTCAGCTGCATACCTCGGGACAGCCGCCCGCTTTCTGCTACATATCATCAGCGTTTCATATCAGTTCATGGGACAGCAGCCCTTTCTGCTACACAGAGCACATCAGCGTTTTTATCTTCAGTTCATGGGACAGCAGCCCACTCTCTGCTACACAGTACAACACCTCAGCGTTTTATCATCAGAACACCACTTGGGAGAGCAGCCCACTGTTTGCTACAGTTTATCATCGTTTTTCTTCTACAATTTACCACACAAGACGGCAGCCCTCGGTGCGCCTCTCCATCCCTTAGGTATTGCAGCACCCTTGTCACTAGAGCTTGCACCACTACACCACTCGGGATGGTAGCCCTGTCTGCTCCTCATCACCTCTCAGGCATTGCAGCACCCTTGTCACCAGAGCTTGCACCACTCGGGACGGTAGCCCTCTTTGCTCTTCATCACCATTCAAGTACTGCAACATCCTTGTCACCAAAGTCTGCATCATCAACACTTCAGCTTCTGCTGCCCACTACCACCTCGGAGTGCCTTTGCATCCATCGATGCGAGCCTTCGACATTGACCACTTCACGGAGTGCCTTTGCCTCACATCGACGCGAGCCTTCGTCACCGACCGTGCTTCAGCTCCGATATTCACTTTGCTTCTGCACTGGTCTACTACTCAGAGTCACCTCACATCAGAGGGCACTTGTACATATGTTCACTCACCATTATATATAGACTCACTCACCTATTTCATGCTGTGTTGTTTTTCTTTAATCTCTCGTACATCTGGTCCTTTCGTCCTTTTGCCCTCACACTAGCCCCTTGGCTAAGAATGCAAATGGCCAACCGCTGATAAAGCTGCAACTCCGGGGTGTCAGTTGAGAAAGTTGCACAATGCGGAAGCAAAACATAGGAGAGAGGGAGGCCACAAGTCTACACGTGAAGAAGAGGACCACCAACTGCTGTCCAGGGCTTTGCTCCAAATGCCATAGGACCGACAGCCCCCTCTCAAGTGAAGGCAAGGCTGAAGCACACATGAAGAAACAACTCCACTGCTGCCCAGGGCTGAAAACGCAGCCCACACACCAACAACAACAATGGATATGGAGAAGATAGCATAGGAGAGAAAGAGTTGCTGCCACCACAAAAACGCAGCCACCAAAGCTGAAGCACAGCACCCTAGAAAACAACGCAGCCACCAATGTGAAAAAAGCAGCCTTTATGATGAATACGCAGCCGCTAAGTGGTGAGGAAAATGCAGCTGCTTGGAAAATTGCACAAAACGCAGCCTTTTGTTGCATATGTAGCAAAAAACGCAAGCCTTCTTTTGCTCCCCAAAAAAACGTTTAACTTCTTGTAGTAAGGAAACTCACCACCGCCGCCTTGAAGTGCTGGTCACCTAAGAGATTGATACCATGATAAAGTTGCACAATGCGGAAGCAAAACATAGGAGAGGGGGAGAGCAAAGCTAGAGAGAGACATCAGACAATGAACATCATGTTATGTAGCAAGAGGCTTTTACAATGGCGATACCAGCCAGCAGATGGTGTAGAACATGCGCCTGTGAATAGGTTAGATGGATGAACAAGTGAATATGGGAGGGCCCTTTTTATGGTGATGCAAGAGAGCTGGCCGACTGCCCACGACCAAGAGATAAATGGATAAAACCTCATAAATAGGCAATACCCCAAACACACTGAGATGCACAATTTTTAACATCAGCTCCATAATCCTCCCACCATAAAGCTGATCCAACTACAAACCTGTCTGTCAAGGCAGCTGCATATGAAAATAGGCCCATTTTGTTCCTGTAGAAGTCCAACTCAGTTTTGATGGTTCTCCTGTGAGTCTGATTTGGCACCAATGTCTTCTCCCACCCCCTGGCCACCTCTCCATGAGTCTACTGCCCCTTGCCCTAAAACTCTGGATCCAATACAAATGCTGCTGCTTGCAAATGTGAGTGGTAACTATCCCACCATGACTGTCCATTGATGACAAGTAGGGACTCTTAGCTAGAGTGGGTTAACTCAAGACCTTGTGCTCTAGTTATAAGTCCTTCATGGTTTTAATTTGTTTTAGTCGAGCACTTAGGAATGGCCATTTTTAATGGAATGTTCGCTTTACTGGCATTAGTAAGTGCGGTGGGAAACCAACTGTAACTCAAATTGTCCTCACGATATGTATAAACATCCCAACTGTTATGGCTTTCGTCAGCTCTTCCTTTTAGATGCTTGTGATTGTGAAAAACTTATGCTAATATCTAACCATCTCTTTTTAAATATTAGTTTAGATCTTGAGATGTCATAAGCTTGAGATGCTATAATAAAAATTCACCAAGACACAAGCAGTTTCATTGATTTTCTTTGAAAGCTGCTAGTGAGGTCTATGCACTATGTTGTGAAGAAGCTTTATTGATGTGACACAGGCCTTGGGTATTAATATGATGCATTAACATTCTGTTATTGATAGGAGTCAATTATCACTGCTTTTGGTGTAGGATCCAAGCATTAAGGAGCTTGCCGAACAAATAGCGAAGGATCCTGCTTTTAATAACATGGCTGAACAGCTGCAACGCAGTGTGCAAAGTGCTGGAGATGGTATTCCCCAACTAGACACTCAACAATACTTCAATGCCATGCAACAGGTTATGCAGAATCCTCAGTTTATGACCATGGCTGAGAAACTTGGCGGTGCACTCATGCAGGCGAGAATACTGCCTTGGCTCCTTTGTACATTATTAGGTTCTCTTCAATGTACTCTTTTGTGCACGGGATTTAGCTGGCATTAGCTGTTATTGCTTTTTGACGTTGGGTGCATAGGAATGAATGTGTGATTGGCTTACTTGTTTCTCAGGATCCTGGAATGGCTGGTATGTTAGAAAACCTAACAAACCCTGCACGGAAAGAGCATTTAGAATCCAAAATGGCTGAGGTTCGAAGCGATCCAACCTTGAAGCCCATTTTGGAGGAGATCGAAACAGGAGGACCTTCAGCCATGATGAAGTAAGAACTGGCTTTGCTGTGGAAGTTGTAGAGAAATGGAGTGTTTTGATGAAAGTATATTTTTGGTGAGGCGCCTTAATGCCTATCCTGCCATTGCTTTCCCTCTTGCCTTCAGCATTTTAAGGTCATTGCTTTTACTTTTGTTTTCTCTAATTTACCGTGTAGTAGCTGTGGCTGGCTGCTGAATAATACCTCCATGCTAGATGTTTGAATATATCTACTGCCGTGACTTTGTTGCCATTGGCTGGGGTCTGCCCTTGTGAGTCTGTCTTCTTCATGCCTTCAGTGAGCAACTAGGTGCATTGGTAGGTAGAAGTATCTTGACTAGTTCAATTATAGAGGTCCTAGCATTTATCTTATGGTTTGTTTTGTGCAGGTACTGGAATGATCCAGAGGTGTTAAGTAAGCTCAGTGATGTCATGGGGTTTGCACTTCCAGGAGGAATGCCGTTTGCAGATGAAGCTGCAGATGCAGGCGAAGGAGAGGAAGAGGTTGCGGAAGAAGACGAGGAATTGACTGTGCATCACACAGCAAGTGTTGGGGATGTGGAGGTCTCTCTCCGATCACTTCCATTTTGTTTGGCTCTCTTCAAGCGATTGTTTCTGCTGGCATGAATAACTTACACAATGGAGATGCTTGGACTTCTTTAGTATATGCGGGTTCCTTTGTTTTGAATGTGATGCTTTGCCTTTCTTATTTGCCACTGCATTTGAAGAGTCTCTTACATCCGGTGACATGAAGAGGAGGGTTTGAGTAAGACAATGTTTATCTTCGTCACATATGGTTCTTAATCTACCCTCAATGAATGTCTGATGTTGCAGGCGTTGAAGGCCCTTCTTGCAGATGGAGCTGAAAAAGATGAAAAGGACTCTGAAGGGCGGACTGCTTTACATTTTGCTTGTGGTTATGGAGAGGTGAGTTTACGTGAAACTTTTTAAAGGCATCTTTTTTTGACAAAAATTAAATATTAAATGCATCAACACCCATGCGGGCCGTCTTTTAGGGGAAGTTGGGGTATGCAGCTATAATTAAAATTCTATACAATTTTGAGATTATTGTCATGTGATGTAAGGTTTCTGTTTTGTGTGGGGTAATAGCTATAAACATTTTGCAGGAATGCTTTAAGCATTAACATGGAGTTGTTTTTCCTTGCAGGTCAAGTGCGCTGAGGTGCTCTTGGAGGCTGGAGTAGCTGTAGATGCTGTGGATAAGAACAACAACACGGCTCTTCATTATGCAGCTGGATATGGAAGACAGGAGTGCGTTGAGCTCCTATTAAAAAATGGAGCGGCTGTGTAAGTATTCTTCTCCTTTTGTTGATTATTTTAGTAGTTTGTGGAGGTTCGGTTCTCATTTCCAAGCTAAAGGATTTTGTTCAGTGCATATTATAATCATTTCTTCAGGTGTAGCTTCACAAGTTTCCTTGTTACATGGTTTACGGGGAATGAGGTGAGAGAACAATTTTGTATAGATGATGAGCATGAGGGTAAGGTTATCGTCCTTATGGGTCACATGTTTCAGCCATCAGTTCAAGCACCTTTAGCCCTCCATGTAATTTCATTGGAGCCTCTCATTCCTCCTCACATCAAAACATCATGGCTCTCGATGCCCCTCCACATGGGGATGATCCTTGCTGTCCATGCCTCCTTGCAGTAAATCATTGTGGCTGTGGGCCCTTTATCTTCATTGGCACTGCTCCTTGCTCCTTGCTCGAATTTATTGGGACCCTTCACGTTTTCTCCCATCAATGTATTATGGCCCTCTTTGCCATCCTTCCAAGAATTCTAGATATTGTCATAGTAAGCGCCTGCCTCGAGATATTTAGGGGATTAGATCTTTGATATTTTTCTGTTTAACATCTAGTAGAAAAAGGTGGGCTTGTTCATTTAGTATGTTTCCCTTGTTTAGGAGAACAAGAAAAATCACAAAGGCTATGTGTTCTTTTGGTCACAGGACCCTCCAAAATCTGGATGGTAAAACTCCGATTGATGTAGCAAAGCTCAACGACCAAACAGAGGTTTTGAAGCTACTTGAGAAAGATGCGTTCTTGTGAACCAGTTGGTTACTGTTGCTTTATATGTTTGCAACCCTTCTTTTATTGCAATATTTTAGTGTTAAGCAGTGTGTACAGACTTCAGAGGCACCAAAGGACTGACAGAAACAATCCGATTGTTGGTAATTCTTCTTCAAACAAATTGAAGTGATTCTGTTGTCAAAGCAATATGGTTGTATCATCTTGCCTTAATATTAGCTAAAAGATGTTTGAAGTTTCGGAGAAGTATGGCCTGATTGTCAATGAAGGCTGAACTGTCTCAGTCTAACTTAATCGAATTTTAGCATTAGCGAGTAGTGAGAGTGGCACCACGTTGTTTGAAAACCAGCAGATCACCAAGGCCCTTAGGCTTGTAGACTCGCCTCCTCCATTACACACTTGACATATCAAATGTAGCTAATCTTGTACATGGGTCATTATGTTTAGCTAATCTAGTATGTGGATCATCACACCTTTGCCTGGTCATTGTACCTTTGCCCGAGAGTTTTAGTCAGCTTGTGTGCTGCTTTTGATCAGAGTTTCCCCACTTAGTCATGTTTTGGTGCCAATAGAAGCCAGATGTCTCCAGTGCTTTGTTGCTTGGCTAGATTCCTTTAGATGCTTTAAGTGGAATTGAAGCTTGTAGCGTCGAGCATAATGTCATACCCAGTTCCATGCTGTGCATGACGACTCTCACAAGTCAAGTGAGTGTAGCATGTGGTTTCATGTATTTGCCAAAATAAAAGTGCCGAAGGAAGCCAGATGTCTCCTTTGTTGCTAGGCTGGATTCCTTAGAAGCTTTAACCGTAATTTGAAGCTTCTAGCATTGAGGATCATGTCATACCCAGCATGATAACTGTCACAAGTCTAGCAAGTGTAGTATTTGGTTGTATTTTAAAAGTTTGTGCCGACACAAGGTGGTGGTGTGGAATTCCCATATGAAGTAGTTCTAGTTTGCTCAAGTATTTTCATTCTCAAATATCATGTACGTCTCCGCCTTCAGAGCGTATCGCGTGGCTGGTGGGGGGGCCATGCGGTTCTGTAGAGCAGGGCTATGTGGCATGCACTTATGGAGTGGACAGATTTCTGGATATGGAGTGGAAAGTGTTTGCTCAAATAGAAGAGGATTATGGATTGGACCTATTTGATTGTGGAGATCGAAGAGTTTGAAAGCCCAAAATGTGTAAAGGGTTCTTTTTACACATGCCCTCAGCACATGCCAAAGCCCATAGGATGGATGCATCTGCTCTCTTGTTCTAATCTTATGCTCCATTTTTGAAGCTGTTCACATTAAACCAAGACTTTTGGCCACCTCCGTGACCTCCATAATATGATGATGTCACAGCACTATGTATAAAGAGTCAGCTTCCTCCTAGATTCTTCAACTCCCTTTAATCAAGAACTCTTCGTATTGTTGATGTATAACTTGCATGGGTACACAGTCCACACATACTCCTTGGGGGGCCAGCTTGTTTGAGAGGTGGCTCAATACTTATAAACTCCATGTTGCGTATGCATTGATCATGCACACATTTGCTCAATATGATTTGAAAGATTAGCTCTTTGTTTTGAAATTCTCCAATAATGATGTTATGAACAAGATTGGCCATGAGTAGAACGTGCATATATTTCCATATAGAAGTTTGCAAATGGCACTCAACTCAATCTCTTGTAACAAAGCTTCTTTGAAAAGCCTTGTTTCAATGCTGTCAAGTCTGTAGCTCACCTGTGCATGCTAGACTCCTATTAACATGTTCCTCATTTGCTAGGCAAATTAATTACAGGAGGCGAGGGAATGGGCAGGACTCCTAATCGTTGCTTGATTTCCCGTACTTTTATTGAAACTACTCATAAGCTCGATATGTGGCTCATCGGGGGCTGAGGCCACGTGGTTCAATGTAGCATGGTACCTGTTGCATGGGCAGGAGGTCGAATGCATGAAAAGGATCATGGAATGAAGTTATTTGGTTGTGATCACTGAAAAGTGTGAAAGTGTGAAAGCTATTTGGCTCTACTTGTCCTTAAAAAGACTATAGCTGCTGTTACTGCAGCGATTATAAATTAGTGTTCATAAATATTTTTAAAAGTTGCCTTAAAACGAATTCCTCTCTCCATCTCTCATTTGCGAGTGTGCTGTGATATGTTTTCACTTGCAGTTCTTCGTTGTAGCTATAGCTGATAAGGCTCTATTGTTATGTTCTCGCAAAGCTATTTACTAGCTAGGCACATCAATGCAATATATTAATCCTTATGGATTTTTGTCATGAGCGAGTAGATCAGGCCAAAATAAGAGAGCATTGCGATTGAACCGAGTAGATCAGGCCAAAATAAGAGAACATCGCGATTGAAAGTAATGGATATGAGTGCTTCACGAAAGTACAAATTAAAACATGGTTGGTGCAAGTAGTGGCATGGTTTGCATTACCTTCTCTATGCTTTCTTTGGCATTTAGAGACGGTGATGTTGCGATGTTAGTTGCGGCTATAAAAGAAACCATTTCAAAACCTAGACCCAATTAAGGTTGAAAAAACCTTACTCTCTTATATATCCAACATCCATCCCAATTGATTAATTAATTGGTTAAGGGGCAAATATTATTTGGAACCAAAATGTTTTTTGCATTTCCATTAAATATAGTCTGTGAGATTTTCAAGTCAGAATGTTTTTCTAAGGTTTCATTTTAGTATGTAATGATTAATGCTTGAAAAAGTCAATTAAATGATGACCCCATATCGTTTCTATTTGCATGCATTGACCCATATGCATTCTATTCACCCATATCCTTTCTATATAAGGTCCACAATTCTCTAAAAGCTTCAAAGGGCTCACTCAACGAGTAGAGGGAGAGAGTGGTCGGAACTCATTAATACATATCAAATAATTGTTTGAATTTACATATACATATCAAATAATTATGACTAATTATGTATTATATTAATAAGAATCGAGCCCCCTTCTAGTGTCTACATATACATATTAAATAATTATGACTAATTATGTGTAATATTAATAATAATCGTGCCCCCTTCTAGTGCCTTTTGAAATGGGACCAAGCTTGTGGCCAATGAAAAGTGTGAAAGCCCAAATGAGTAAGAGGCATTTATTATGACTAATTGTGTATTATTAATAAGAGTCATGCGCCTTCTGTTTCCTATGCACTTTGATGAACGTTCTATATACTTGCATTTCCGTCACTTGATGTCATTGTGTCTTGTGGCACTCATCCCAAGTGAACGATATAACCTGCATTCCCATCACTTGAAATCATTGAGCCCTCTGACCCCCATCCGAAGTAAACGAGGCAACTCCCTTTATACGACAACTACTACCAGGGGGTTATGTCCCCCGTAAACGGTCGATCATGGCAACCACACACATGGTCCCAAGTTGACAGGACTTCGACGACTACCCACGGACTCGTAACCCTAGATACACTGTCGTACATGGCAACCAGCCTCAGTCCCATGCCAACAAGACTTAAGTGACTACGCAGGGAGTCCCAACCCTAGATAGCTGAGGGAACATGGCAACCACTTTGGGTCCCATTCCAACATAACCCATACTGTCATACCAAGGAAGGATCTAGTCTTGGAAGACTGTCGCTATGAGAGTGCACCCCATGGTCGACCTCTGTGAATATTACTCAAGGCATTCCCAAGACGACAATCTTGGCAAACTGTCACTATGAGAGTGCACCCCATAGTCGACCTCTATGAATACCACTCAAGGCATTCCCAAGACGACATGAGGTGTGACCTCAAATGCCACTCAGGGAAGCCAACATATCCACTTTATCAATTCATAACATTTTCTCCTCAACACAATCATTCTTTCAACAATTAGTGTAAAGCAATAACTCAAACGACTAAGCAACCCTTTCCATTTCGAGAGGGCCCCGGATTGTTATGGTTCCCTTGAATATACCAACATTTCCTCAAAACAAATAGACCTCTTTAGAAGGAATTAACCACGATCTCAACTTGGGACCAACCTAGGCCTTGTAGGCAAATTTTGAAAGTTAGGTTGTAGGAGAGTCCTTGTCGTTCTTTCATGTGTATGACTTTTTCACAAGTTCAAGTCCAGCTTAGATCGCTTGGTAAAAAATAGGTTTAGTTCAACTTTATCACTACGCCATAACTGTATGACATAATTGAGCCCTTTGAACCAAAGCAAAATCAAATACCTTAGAATTAGAATTTCAATAGATTTGACAAACAAGATAAAGAATCCTTGTAGTGACTTTTTGGGTCACTTGGTTTATCCATTATCTTTAACTTATCTTACTTGGGCCATATACCATCTTGTAGGGATTATCCTTGATCCATTGCAGAGGGGTTTGCATTATCAATTGCTTGAGACCAACTCTGTACTAAATTCATTTTGGAGGAGTCAAGATTTCACTCTTAGCAAGTTCTACCATTAGATTTATTACTTTTGATGATTAACCATGAATTAGAGTATTAATGCTCATCATTCTCATAAGTTGCACATAATCAAGTAGGTTCTTACAAGCTTTGAACCCTTAGAAGGCTTATCCCATGCTTGTTCAAAGAGATTTCTTATGCGTCTTCTTACCGATTTTCTATAGAAGTTTAAGAATCCTACCTATGATAAGTGACTCAAATAACTTCTTACCCTTAAGTCTTATGAATATAAAACCTTAAGAATCACCTTCCATTCTTAACTTTCTCTATGTATGAGCTCGACCCTTTGATTCATCTCATTTAGACTAAGGGGTCTTTTTGAAAAATGGTTAACTCTTATTTATAACATAAAAGAGTTCAAGGTTACATAATCATGAAACTATACTTCAATGTAAGCTCCCCTTATGAGATTCATAAACCAACCACTCATGGCCTATGCAAGGAGAATATACTTGAGATAAAATTTTTAGAAGATCAACTACCAAGAATTCTTTCTTATTAGTCTCAATATACACAAGATCTATACATGAGCTTGACCCTTTGATTCATCTAAGGGATCTTTTTTAAAAATGGCTAACCACTCATATGGTCTATGCAAGGAGAATCTACTTGAGATAAACTTTTTAGAAGATCAACTACCAAGAATTCTTTCTTATTAGTCCCAATATACACATGATCTAACCATCCTTCCATTGAAGTATGAAAATAAGATCAACTAAATAACAACCATCATTATACTTTTGGTGAATCCATAATATGAGATACCAACTATTAGGACCAAGATTTACTACTTTTATGATAGAGATTCTTCTTATATGGATTCTAATATAAGAGACCTACTTAGCCTCATTTCCTTCCTTCAATTTAAATCCATAAATTTAAGAACCACATATAAGAGACCTACCTTTTCATACCATCATGATTTAACATATAAGAGATTTGTCAACGTTCAATTGGTTATAGGACCTAGTCATGCTTTTACAAGCTAAAGTATAAGATCTAGCATGCTTGTATAAAATAGGCCTATACTTCTACCAAAGCATAAGGCCTACCATCTTTAAGAGTTCAATCAAAACTATGATTCTAAGAGACCTAAGATTTATCATGCTTATGAACTGAAAAGAGGTTTGTTCTTTCAAGAATAGCATTCATGCTATCTAGTTCTCAAGCCTCGGTCCATGCATAAGAGACTAAAGCTTCATATGGGTCTAATTTAATCATCTTTATCATAAACCCTTCCATTTATTCAAAGCAAGATTAGATCTTCTCATAATATTTATGAACTAAACCCATGTTAATCATTCTCATAAGCCTTTGTGAGATTTATCCTTTTTTATGAGGAGATAAATCAATGCAAGCTATCATTTGAGATTAAAGCTAATGAGCCAAAGCATCAATAGTTTCAATAAAAATCCATAACTCTTATTTAATCAATGCAAGATATTATATGAGAATAATCTAATGAACCAAAGCATCAATAGTTTCAATAGAAATCATATGAGAATAAGGCTATCAGATGAGAATAAAGCTAATGAATCAAAGCATCATTAGTTTTAAATAAATCCATAAGTCTTCTTTAATAAAGAGAAGTAACACCTATCACACATGTACTTGATCAATACGCTTCAACAAGAGTGTTGATTTATACAAACTATGCTTATAAACTTGAATCAAGCTTAAGACTAATACATGAGTAAATCATTGAGTAATTAGACTATAGTCCCTTATTAACATGGCTCATTGGCTTTGGTTATCAAGCCTAACCATAAACTTGGATTAAATCTCCTAAATTTAAATATTAGACAAGAGGGAAGTAATATAAACACAATTCTCATGCAAGAATTCAATCCTTGCTATTGAAGGCTTCATTCTCATGAATATTGATCACAAATCACTTTTTAAATGCTCTATCAATATCCCTAATCATGATTAGAATAAGATATAAGTAACAAAACCATAACCTTGGATTAAATCTCCTACATCTAAATATTAGACAAGAGGGAAGTAATATAAACACGTCTCATGCAAGAATTCAATCCATGCTGTTAAAGGCTTCATTCTCATGAATATTGATCATATTACTTTTTAAATGCCCTATAGATATACCTAATCATGATTACAATAAGACATAAGCAACAAAACCATTTTTTAAAAATACTTTCCAATGGATTAAGAGAAAGAAAAGCTCAAGATTGTAGCTATTTTGAGAGCTTATGGGCACACTCATAGGGTAACATTGGAAGCTCCAAATCCATGCAATGATTGAGCTACCATATGTAGCAACCAAACCCAAGTGGTTGGTAAGTAATTGATGGAGTTGTACAAAGATCTTAAGAAGAGGGGTTAAGTCATAAATAAAATAGAAGGGGGAGGCGGAATCAACCAAAACATAGTATAAGATTTCATATACAAGCATGCACCACTTAGCAATGATATGAAATAGAAGGGGGAGAGATACCTTGAGCAAGAGAGAGAGATTCTCTTGATTAGGGAGGAGGAGAAGAAGGCCCCGCACATGCAACAAAAAGAATGTGAATAGATATTTCCCAAAACAAGAGAGAGGTGGGATCTATTTATAATAAAAATAGGCTTCATTAGTGTTAATGATTTATATAATCCATGGTTAAGCCCATGTATTTATTATTTTTATTGACACATAAGATTCTTTCAGTCTTCAAGCTCATTAGGCCTCTTTTGCTAATCACTTTAAAAACTCTTTTAAGGTCCTTGAAGCTTCAAGCTCATTGGGCCTCTTTTATGCATCACATGGAGAAGGGCAAAGTATGATTTAGAAATTCTTTTTAGTTAGAACATACGATTCTTGAGGCTTCATGCTCATTGAGCCTCTTTATGCATCATACGGAGAAGAACAAAGTACGACTTAGAAATTCCTTTAATTGACACATAAGGTCCTTTGAGGCTTCAAGCGGGTTTGATTTTTTTGCGAGCTCTATTTGGTGAGCTTTTTGGAGATAAGATAGTTTTATGCAAGCTTGTAAGAAAAATGATACATTTTGGTGAGCTTTTATATAGTAAGTATTTATGAAAGAGAAATAAATACATTCACATACATACATACATATATACATGCATATTATCAAACACACCTACCTACCCACCTACCTACCTACCTACCTACCTTCCTACATATATACATACATATATACATACATACATATATACACACATTTGTACAATACATACATACATACATGCATGCATACTCCCAAACATATACATGCATGCATGCATACATATATACCTACATACCTACCTACCTTCCTACATATAAACACACATTTAATGTCAAAGAAACTTAAATATAGGCACAAACATACCTATCTATGTACCTTCTTCCAATAATTATTTCAACACAAGTAAAAACAAGTATACCCGGCTCATATTTTCTTACAAAAAGATTGAGTTCACATTTCCTTACAAGAAGATATATGGTTGGTACAACTCCTTTACCATAGCATCGCAAGCTACCTAAATAAGACTTTAGAGTACGTGACAGTATACTCCATCCCAAAGCAAGACAAAAATATTGAGGTTGATGTTTTCCTATAGACATGAAGTAGGGTTTATGTGTGAGGTTGATCATCTCTATCTGTCATTCCGCTCAAACTGTTTGCTACTCATATTCAGGGCAAAAGAGAGACAGATGGCTCCAAGAAAAGCAGAAAAACAACAGGCAAAGACTAAGAAAGGTATATGATGTGAATAGCCAAGATTCTAATGAGATTGTGTTTTAATGTTTTTAGATATGCTTACTTGGGCTTGGTGTGTGTGTCTTACAGACAACAGGGGATACTCACTTAGATCTGGGCGTGTTTGTTTGACTCTTAGCGAGGAAGCTCAATCACGGACACCTATGTCCTCACATGTATCTCCTGTTAGAGAGGAAACAGAAGCGCATAATTCTCTTTTTCATGAGGAAGAAGCGCTTGTGCTAGAGAACGAAATTGGCTCAATGAGCTCACCTCCTCCAACTCATACGCAGATGCCTGAATCTAGTACTGGTCAAGGGGAGACCCATAGAAGGCTTCTTGGAAAATCTATTGAATTGAGATTGCTTGGTGATGTATTCACTAAGTTTTTTGTGCAACGTAATTCCTCTACCCCATTGGTCCCTTTATGCAGGCTGATTCCAAATGAAGCCATCCGTACATTTTCTAGCCAACTTGAGGCGTTTCGTGATTCCTTTGACTGCCATGGCTATGTCGAAGCATCTCCTCCTTTTTTAGTTTCACTTACATTGTGACTCTTTGCAACAGATTGGTGCACACTAGTGTGACACCCACATTGTCACATGAGATCTTCATGTTTCAACGATTTGGAATGGCGGACAAATCATCCATATTGGACTACCTTGGTGAAGACGTAAGGAGGTGGGCTTTAATGGAGCTTAGTTTGGAGCGATGAAGTGGAGAGCAATGGTAAAATGCTCCAGCTACAATCTTGGCACAGCTTGTGTGGAAGGTAGTGTTTGCATTTCCCATCTTTTATTAATAAACGGATTATCAATGTTTTTTAATCGTGTGAGTGATAATGAGTCCTTTTCGTTATACGTAGACATCATTTGAAAATGCAGTGAAGCAAGCTATATCATGCATTGATAGACATGCCATGGGGTTGCAAGAATATGAGACAAAATGTGAGAAAGCCAGATGTGGTGTAGAGCAAACATTTCGAGATAGAGCGTACAAGATGCTCATAATTGCAAACCCATCTAATGGTGATGCATTCTTTCAACTCGTATATAACTATGATTGGTCTAAGAAGGGATTGGTTGCTCTGATCAAAGAAAAGCTCTACACAGTCGCCATATCTCGGATTTCAACTCAAAGTTATGCCACATGTCAATAAACCTCCCTTAACATAAACTAACCTTAACATCTAATCTCTTATGGCTTTGGTATGATGCTGAGCTGAAATAGGAAGACGGAATTGCTTCAAATGCTTATGACCGGGAGGACAAAGGACAAGGTAATTTCGGAGATATTTGGGGATAACAAAAAGACGTTGCTGCATATGAAGAAGGAGTTGTATTGGGAAGAGCTAATAGGGGAGACGGACTCTATTTTGGAGGGTTTATTGGTATATGATGATGTTATCTACATCCCACCATTTATGCAATGGGTGCAAGAGGAGCGATCAAAACACATACCATGAGCCTTCCATGAGGTGTGGGCAAAGATTGGAAAAGTGAAGGAAGGCCAAAAGCAACCTGAGGTGCAGAATGCCGCAAAGAGGGTTGTCTACAGGTATATATCTTCTAATGCCATTCTATTTTTGCAGAAAATACATATACGCATTAAAAAAATTATTTTAGTCCTGTTTGTTTTATTTTGGATATGTAGGTGGGTGCAGCTACTCATTGGCCAAGGTCTAATGGACGAAGAGATGGAAGCAATCAAAGAATGGGTAGATCCAAATTCCTCGGAAACAATGTACCTGAAGGAATGGGTTGAGAGAGGGGTTTCTGATTGGGAATATAAGAGATGTCCTTGGTGGTTGGACTATCCTCTAAATCATGTGCCTCCAAGTGAGGAGCTCCTAGACAAAGGTACTTTTTTGCTTTCTACTGAATTATATGCATGTAAATGTATATGTATATCTATATGTAAACCTTTCTACCTATGCAAATACATACCTATACATACATATAAATATATATAAACTATCCATATGCATATACATATTAGATACATATACATACAGATATATACATATACAAATACATATGTAAACATATATGTACATATACATATGCATACATAAATACATACCTACATACATACACTAAATTATATACTAAATTCCTACATACATACAAAGTCCATGTTACATTTAAGATTTGGCATGTTAGATTTTAAAGAAACATTGTTAAGTTTTGAAGTTTATTTTGGGATTTTTTTAGAAAATGCAAAGGAGATGCTGTCTAAATTTTTTACAAATTTGTACATACATACATACATAGTTCATGTTACATTTAAGGTTTGGCATATCAGATTTTAAAGAAACGTTGTTAAGTTTTGATATATACATACCTACATACATATACATATAAATAGATGCATATACCTACATACATATAAATAGATACATATACCTACATACATATACATACACATATATATACATAGATACATACCTACATACATATACATATACATATACATATGCATATACACATACATATAGATGTACATATACATATACATCTACATACATATACATATACATATACAAAAAGGTCTGGGGATTTCTACCTTTTTACTAAATTATCTTGATCTATTTCTTGAAGAATTTAAGAATTACCAATCTGAACTTGAAAGAGAGCCCCCAACTCAAGAAGACTCTAGAATACCTTCCCCGTAGCCAACAAACTTGACCCAATCTCCAGTAGTTGGATCCTCACGCATGGCCCCAAAACCATCCACACCACTGTCACAATCACACCAAGAGCATACATCTACATCATCTCAAGTGCAACGTGAGAGGCGAACAAAGAGATGTCTTGACATTATGCATGATGTTCAAGAGGGAGACCCCACAAATGAAGATCAAGAGAGAGACCCTCCAGAGCATCTTCAAGAGGGGGAGGTGTCAGGAAAACATGACATCATGGACATGACTAGTAAGAGTACTTTCCATCGCAAATTTATTTTGAGAAGTGTGTGCTTTCGAAATGCATCTCATTTTTTGTCTTGTTTACTTGCAGGTGAGAGATGTTCTTCACATTGCTGGTATATGTCCACACTCTTTCGGAGGGCTCAGATAGGTAAAAAGAATAATTTCACCATATAATTAGTTTTCCAAGTTATACTTACCAAAACCAAACATCATAAATCTTTTTTGTAGTGTGGAAGAATTCTTGATGAAGATTCCCAAGGCTCTATCTCATAGAGGTGCTCCCTCAGATACAGCGGCTCGCCTCGTATGGGGGCTGACTTTCCTACAGGTTTACAGGTTGTTGATGTAGATACAGATGGGTGTCCCTCATGGAATCAAGTTTCTTCATCATTGATACGTGCCACACTCAGTTTTGTTGGTTTGTTTGTGGGGCTGATGAGGGTTGGTTTGTGTGTTTGAGTCTAATGGATCAACTTCCTAAAATATATTCCATGGGAAAGAAAGTTGGATTGGTCATGCATCGAACAATGTCTGTTCATGTGGAATCAAGTTATTTGTATGAGAATGGAGAACGGGTAAGTCATAATCTCTCAAATATTTCCCTTTATGTATACATGTTATGTGGTATGGATATCCAAACATAATGTTTTCTCATTATGGTAGATGGATACATTGGCGCTTAGTATGTTCTATCGAGTAGATTGCCATGTCCCTATTATTGATCGTGAGGCTGGGCAAAATGTTTCAAAGAAGTTATTCAACGCTCAACGAAATTTCATTTTTGAGAAGAATAAGAAGCATCCATTCCAATGCACGATGGTCTTGGAGCACTACATTCAAGGTGGTGGAGAAAGATCTCCTATGTTCTTTAGGTGAGACAATTTTCATCCTGTTCATTTTCATAGCTACTTTTTCAAAATACTTAGATGCATGTTTATGATTGCATTTCATTGTAGGTGGCTAGTGGAGACCTTCTCAAGTGAAGGAGATGGTGTCTTGGACGTTTTTGCGGGATGTGGAGGCTTGGGACGTGCATGCCAAGAGTTAAAAAGGCACTATATGGGGATAGAGAATGACATGGAGGTAGCCAAAGCATGTCTGGGAGATTTCTCATTAGGTCGGGATGACACGTAGAAGAATGCTATAATTTGTGGATCAAAAGACTTTGTAATCGAGATTGTCATGGTTTGGAAGTTTAAAGACTGATATATACATTTTTGATCTTTAAAAGATTGTGTTATATATTTAAGTAAGTAAGAAAGTATGTATGTAATGTATGTATATATGTTAGTTCTACGTAGGTAGCTCTTGTATGTATGTATGTATGTATGTATGTATGTATATGTATATGTATATGTATGAGGTGTATGAATTTAGGTAGATATATGTATATATATAATTATATCAATAAGTATGATGTGGATCAAAAGACTTTGTAATCGAGATTTTCATGGTTTGAAACTTTAAAGATCGGTATATACATTTTTTATCTTTAAAGGATTGTTTTTTATATTTAAGTAAGTAAGAAAGTATGTATGTATGTATGTATGTATATATGTTAGTATGTAGGTAGCTCTTGCATGTATGTATGTATATTTATATTTTGTATGTGTATATGTATGAGGTGCATGAATTTAGATAGGTATATGTATATATGTAATTATACATATTTAAGTAAGAAAGTATGTATGTATGTATGTATGTATGTATATATGTTAGTATGTAGGTAGCTCTTGCATGTATGTATGTATATGTATATTTTGTATGTTGATCTTTCAGAGCTTGTTATTTATATGTATATGTATATGCATATGTATATTTTGTATATGTATATGTATATGTATATGTATATTTTGTATGTTGATCTTTCAAAGCTTGTTATTTATATGTAAGTAAGTTCTTGGTCCTTTACAAAGCTCATAGTAAGTTCACGGTCCTTTGCAAAGCTCGGACTCCTTGTTCATTGCTCCAAAAAGCTCGGCGAAAAAAGCTCGCCAAAAAAATCCCCCGTCGCTTCAAGCTCATTGGGCCTCTTTATGCATCATATGGAGAAGAAGAAAGTATGATTTAGAAATTCCTTTTAGTTGACACATAAGGTCCTTTGAGGCTTCAAGCTCATTGAGCCTCTTTTATGCATCACATGGAGAAGGACAAAGCATGATTTTAGAAATTATTTTTAGTTGACACAAGGTCCCATGAGGCTTCTAGCACATGGAAAAAGTTAATGCAAGATTATTGGGCCTCTCATCTCTCACTAATCACTATTTATTTTGCTTTATTTTTAATTAGCTTCTTTTTATACTTATGCATGTGCTAAAATTTCATAAGGTTATTGAATCTTAGAAAGATAAATTTCCAAAGGTTTAAGCCTTGAACCTTAGAAAGATCATTTTCCAAAGATTTAAGCCTTGAAGCTTATTATACCTTATAGCTTACATGATTTAAATACATTCTCCTAAGGTTTAAGCTAAGGTTAATAACTAAGGTCTCTTTAGTTACCCAATTTTTATTAAATTTTCCAATTATTTTTCATCTAAGCTACACCTTTTTCCATATTTTTGGAGGATCACTTACTCTTGGTGCTATGCAAAAAAATCCTAGTTAAGGCGGTGTCACGTGCGGAGTGGTCCTTGTTAAATTACATTTGTATTTAACCCATATGAGTTATTATTTAACAACTTAACAATACTCTTTGGCATTCGACTTAGGATTTAAGATAAAATCTAACCAACTTTTCCTTCATGTTTCCATGAGACTTGGGTGGCTAGACATGGTTTACACATATCCCTAGGGCAACGAAAGGTTCTAATTACATATGCAGGTGGTCTTATGAGTTTGGGACCTTTAACTTTGCAAAACCAGCTCACATTCAAGTTTCCATGAAGTTTGATCCTATATGAACTCTCCAGTTTTTTTTCTTCTCATTAAATTAGATTATCAAAACTTAATTAACCCTTCTCTAAGACTTATAAACGAACTTATTTTCACATTTTACACGTTCCAAAAATTCTTATATTGTATCTAGTAGTTCATATGACTCAAAAAAAAATATTGGGGTGGTCTAATTAGGGGCTCGTAGTAGGTGGCTCTCATGCCTAAGTGTCCACCGCCTAGGAGAGAAGTGGATCATCCTATAGTGCTTGAATCGAATGCCAAGCCGGTCAACAATCCACCATATAGGGTCTCAAAGGTGGAAAGAGATAAAGTTGCCAAGCAAGTAAAGGAACTTCTGGACATGGGATGGATTGAACCAAGTTAATTACCATTTTCATCTCCTGTACTTTTTGTGAAAAAGAAAGATGGTTCATTTCGAATGTGCATAGATTATCGTGACCTCAACAAGATTACCGTGAAGAATCGATACCCAATACCTCGCATTGTGATGACCTCTTAGATGAGTTGAAGGAAGCTTACTATTTTTCAAAGATAGATTTGAGGTCGGGATCCCACCAAATAAGGATGAAAGAAAGGGGATGAGTTTAAAATAGCTTTTAGGATGGAAAGAGGATTGTTCTAGTTCATCGTTATACCATTTGGTCTCTTCAATGCACTTGTTACTTTTCAAGCCTTGAAGAGCAAGATGTTGTAGCGATTCCTCTACAAGTTTGTGTTGGTATTCTTTAATAATATCCTCATCTATAGTAAGATGGAGGATGAGCATCTTATGTATGTGAGGACGGTACTTGTGCCTCTTGCTGCTAAATTTGCATACAATAGCACCCATCATGAGAGCATTGGCATGTCTCCTTTTGAATCGTTGTATAGGTATAAAGTGAATGTGCCGATGATGGTCAACAAGAAAGATGTGGTGAATCAAAATGCAAAGGAAGAGTCTAAGAAAATGCAAGCTTTGCTTCAACAATGCAAGATGCATATGAAGCAAGCCCAAGAGAGTATGAAGTATTATGTGGACAAGCATAGAAGACACTTGGAGTTTAAGGAGGGCGACTACGTGTTCTTGAGGTTGCCAAAATCAAGATATGGGTTGCTCAAAGGCAATACCAACACCAAATTGGCTCATAGGTATTATGAACCCTACAAAGTATTGAGGAAGGTTGGTGAAGTAGCCTGTCAATTGTTGTTACCTTCATCAACAAGGATTCATGATGTCTTTCATGTGTCACACTTGAAAGTTTATGTGGGGCCGGAAGTAGTTGTTCATGAGGAATTTCTTCCCTTGGATGAAGAAGGATTGGCTGGATACCTTCCAGAGAAGATTTTGGGCAAAAGAGATAAGGTTCTTCGTAATCAAAATCTTGTGGAATACCTTGTCAAATGGAAAGGATTTCCCAAACAAGAGGCTTCATGGCAACCTGCTTCTATGATGGAGCTTCACCAAGGGTTGTTGGATGATTTTGATGAAGCAAATGGGGAGGTATAATAGTGAATAGGCTTATTGGAAATTCCTGAAAATTCACTGTTTTCAGCCCATATGTCTATGTGGCAAGCTCAATGGTTGGAATGAGCTATGGGAGAGGCATGTACCTTCATGGAAAAAGACAAGGGGCTAATTTGGGGGTGCCTCATGCAGCATTATAGCATCTCCATAATGTTGTAGCCAACCCTTATGATTGTGTGATTCTAATCGAGGGTTTCAAGGACAAAACCATTCGGATGGGGCTAGTTTATAATGAAGGGGAACACATTAATTGAGAAATTAGCCATGATGAGTACCCGAACATGTAAATAAATAATGGACCAAAAGGTCATGTGAACACAACATGGGCCATAGAAGTGAGTTAGGGGAGATGGGAACTTATCTTTTACAATCATTAGTATAAATCTTGAACCCAAGATCTTGGCTATGGTGGTACTCCCTTGAGTGCATATGTGTGGTACTCCACCTGAGTGCATCTCTAAACCTAACCCTAATATCTCTTTCTTGTAGAAAGAGAGAGAAAGAGAGCATAAGGAGGGAAAGAGAGGAGAGAGAGAGGATTGAGGGTTGGGCAAGCCGGGCTAGGACGAGGAAAGAATATTGAGAAGAAGTATGAAGGTTTGGGTATAGAGAGAGAGTGGTTGTCAAGAAAAGCTTGCTCCGAGCTCACTCTTGATTTAAGAAGTACTCATTCATTCATTCATTTCTTCTAGATGTTTTTTAAATTAGTAATTGACCAGAGGCATGATAAAACAATCTAGTCTAATTGACTAGTGGGAAAATTCTTTTCACATACCATGAGATAGATAGGATTTAGTTCTCTCTAAATGAAGACTTGACCGAGCGTAAGTTTATAATTTTTCCTTTGGGAGTATATGATGGAATCCTTGGGATGAATTAGGCAGACATCCATTACCACCACAAAGGAACTATTTCTTTCATGGATCTTCACAGAAACAAGGTATAAGAACTTGGAGTACCTCCTACCTTACAACTAGTAAATGTATTTAAGCTATTGAAGGGACTCAAAAAGAAGCAAGGCATTTATGCAAGAAATCCATTGCTAAGGAACCCAAATGGTTAAATGAATATGCCATTGTATTTTCTAAGGAATTGATTGAAATGCCTATAACTCATGAAGTAGATCATGAGATTGAGCTAATACCTGGAGCTCAACCAATTACAAAGAGGGCATATAAGATGGTCTTTCCAAAAGTAATTAACCCCAAAGAATTATTGAGGTAGCTTTTGGAGCAAGGATTTTTTTTACCTAATGTAACCCCATGGGGTGCACCTATGTTTTTCCAAAAGAAGAAGCATGGAACACTCAGATTATGTATTGATTATTAGGGATTGAATCAATTATCCATCAAAATAAGTACCCCATTCCCAAGATAGATGCGCTTTTAGATCGACTACATGGTGCTCGAATGTTTACTAAGATTGACTTGAAGTTAAAGGTACTATCAAGTTAGGATTAAGTAGCAAGATATTCCCAATACTGCTTTAATATCCGATATAAACATTATGAATTACAATGATGTCATTTAGATTGAAAAATACCCGTGTTACCTTCAATAATTGATTAATGCGAGAGATCTTCAAAGAGAATTTGGATGATTTTGTTTTGGTCTTCTTTTTATGACATCATGATCTATTCCAAAATTATGACATCATGATCTATTCCAAAATCATGTTGATTATGAGAAGCATGTGCGCAAAGTTTTGGGGACCCTAAGAAAGTATAAAATTTTCATTAAGAAGAAGTGTATCTTCTTTATTGAGAAGCATGTGCACGAAGTTTTGGAGACCCTCAAGAAGGATAAACTTTTTGCTGAGAAGAAGTGTACCTTCTTTAGTCATCACATTGAATATTTAGGGTTCATAGTGTTAAAGGATGGAATTTGAGCTAGCTCGGCAAAGGTGCAATCTGTTATTAAGTGACCAAAGCCAAAGATGGTAAAGGAAGTTAGGGCATTTTTAGGCTTAGTAGGATGGTATCAGATTTTTATGCACTGATATGCCGAAATTGTGCTTCTCCTTTAACTATAATTCTCAAGAAGGATGCTCTGTTTCAATGGACCCCTATGTGCCAAAGCACCTTTGATAAGTTAAAAGTGGTGTTGGTAACAAATTTTCCTTTAGAAGCTACCAAAGTTTGGGAAGCCTTTTGAAGTAACATTGATACCAATGGATTCACTATTGGTGGAATCCAAATGTAGGAGCTAAGAAGAATGTGGGGGAGAGGTTGAACTTGTAAGAAAACACACACACACACACACACACACACACACACACACAAATAGTAGGCAAGCACACAAGAGAGATGGTTGTAATATCCCTCCAATAGGTATACCAAACTCCTTCATTTATTACTAGTTGATATTTTAGAGAGAGATAATTATCTTTGTGAGAGAAAATAATATTTTAAATAAATACTTGAGTAGAAAGTTTCCTTCATGTTTCAGAAACCCAAAAAGGTAAACAGATCATAGAAATGACACCCCCCCTTGAACTCTTCTAAGAGTCTTATCATGCGTTCATTTGAAACACCTTTCTCTTCCACATTGTCCTTCTCTTGACAAAGCTGTAGTACATACACATCCCTTTTGCTTAAGCTCCTTCTTAAGCTTAGTGGCATTGATCAAAGAGACATTTGAGAAACAAGAACTATGCAATACAACCTCTCTATCCCCTCACAAAAAGCTCATGAATCCATGCTGTCAATCGGACCCATGTCCAATGTGAGAAAATCCACATGGCATTTGTATTCCTTAGAAAGTATGACTTTTGCATCCTTGCATGTCATTATACAATCCTTCATTGATCCATTAGCCACTTGCACCGTATGCAACTTGGACAGGCTTCGAGGAGATGCAATTTTAGATTTCTCAATGAACTCTTGTTCACAAAACTATGTTTGCTACCGTTATCCACCACAAGCTCATGAGAAACTCTTCCATTGATTATAGTCTTATCCTCAAAGTCTTGGCACCCTCCCGCATAAGAATCATAAGAAAGAGTGCACAACTTTGAATCATTCTTTGTTGCTCCCATAACACACATGGTCATAGGATATCCATCATCATAGATGTCTTCATTTGATCCCCCCAGATCAAAAGAAAACTCACCATTGGGCTCAGGACCCTCATCATCACCCAAAGAGTCAATGCACTCATCAAATATCCCTTCCTTCTCATGCTCATCCTTAACAAGTTTGGAGAGCACCATGTTGAGTGTTATATTCCTCCCTTTGCATGACTTTGGGTGCTCTTTGCTCCACTTTTCTCCACACTTGTAGCACAAGCCCTTACTTCTCAAATCATTGATGCAATCCTCTTTACCAAATTTGCTTTTTTTCACCCCATTAGAATCTTTCCCATCACCAATGGGTCCCTTTGAAAGAGCCCCACCAAATCTAAAATTGGTCTTTGCATCTCTACCATACTCCGTAGGATACCTTGGAATGGTGGTAGTGGTTGGAGAAGCTTCCTTAGATGACTTCCATGATGGCAAAGAGGATACATCAGCCTTACATGTTCCCTTGTCATATACTTTTCTTCATAGGTCTCAACCAACACCATTGTTTACTTGAGATTAATAGGCTTTTGAGCCTTCATTAGGTGAAATATGGACTCTCATTTTAGCCCCTTCAGGATTTCACACCTCCTCTCTCTAGAAAAATGGGCTCATGGTGAAATTATTGTAAACCAAATCAAAAGTTGGCAAAGATTGCGCATTTGGAAGCTACTCTTGAGACCTTTCCAATGATATATAGAATGATGGGAAATTTTTCATATTTAAGAAGTCCCCGAATTGGTGATGATGTGGCATGTAACTGGCACTCGAAGAGTAGATTCCAAATGTCCAAACTCCGCTCACTTTTGAGTTGATTTGCAAAAATTTCACCGTGAGTCCATTTTTTAGAGAGAGGAGGTGTGGAAATCCTTAAGGGGTAAAAATGAGAGTCCATATTCCGCATAATGCACGTCACCCCTAATGTTTGTCTTCAACCCTTTGATGTACTTGAAAATCTTGAAGTGCACACCAAAGTCCTTCACATGCAACATGAGCTTGACAAACTTATGAGTATATTGCCTTACACTCCCCATTTGTTCTAAATCATCCCATTTGCAAATGAGCTTGTCCTTTTGAAGTGTAGAAGTGAAGGTCTCTCTCATCTCTTCCTTGGAAGCCTCCTTCCCAAGAAGTGAGCACATAACCATCACTTTGCAATTCTCACCACCAAGCATGGACATAACCTTCCAAATGTAAGGTGTCGAAGTAGACTTTGGCCTTCTCACTTCTTGGACTAATCTGGAAGTCCAATTTGTTGGCCCATTCTTCGAAATGTTCATTGGCTCTCACCATCAAACGTAATGAAGTTAATTTTGTCTTTGACTCCTTTGAATTTATGATTGTCCCTTGGGTTACTCAAATTCACATGGGCATTGGTTGGTCTTCTATACCAAGCACCATTGGTAATCAGTACTTCAATCATCACCCCTTTGCCTTTGCCATGCACAATTGGAGGTGCAATTGGAGGGGTACTTTAACCTTGTGGAATTCCTCAACAAGATAAGAAAATCCACTGTTGGCGGGGGAATATGACCGCTTGTTCCCACAGCAACCTACTGAGAGTCACTTGTTATGCACGTGGCATGCACCAGATAAATATGAATCTAACATAAAACAAACACAACACACTGATCACTAAACACTACTGGGGCTAACCTCTTAAAAAATAGTGCAAGGACATGATGACATTAACACATAACTTTAATGATCATAACGTATGAACATGAAAAAATACACAAAGACATAATTAAGAAGAATGTACAAGAAAGATAACAAAAAGGGAACGGTCTTGCTTATTCAATCCAAAATAGAAAGTAATACAATCGGCAACCAACCTTTGTAAGGCTCCGAGCTTATGCTTTTATAGTGTCTGCTTGTCGTATCCTTTAGTACTGTGTTGATAAGATGCGCTGGTTAGGCGTTTAAGGAAGCGTCATTTCTTGCAAAAAAGTAGGAAAGCTCTGACAGTTGATGGTGTTGACATGCAGTAGCTTGCAACGCTGGCTTGCGACTCAGGCTAAGGCCTACAGATAACACTTGGCACACCCGGTGGGTCGGATTACCAATTGGACAACTCAAACCCACAAAATTATCATCTTCTGGAATGTTAGATGCCTTTTAGTCTCTGGGCGAGGCCGGATCCTGTATACTATGGTAAGAGGTACATCTTTGAAGAGTGGATCTGAAAGGTGGAGGATGACGAACACCTTCCATGAGATGAATTCCGGGGATTGCTTCTTGGAAGCAGACTTCTAGAAGAAAATTTTTTGAGGCAATACTTACTTCTTCCCAGCGTGCTTACCTTGAGTTCTTTGATGTGAGCAAGGATCTCCGCGGTGCTGTGGTTGTTGGTCTACTATTGGTCTTTGTTGGACATTATCATGGTGATTATTTGGTCATGGAGCTGGTAATAGTTCTTCTAGAGAGCAGTGGAATAATCCTTCAGCACTTCTATCAGCTGCGGCCTTCCTATAATGATAGGTGCCTAACGGATTTAGTGTTGGTAGATTGTGTGGGGATATCTCCACTTACGTTGCTTTTGCCGCTTTCCTAACTTCACCACTTACTTGAGAGCACAAGGTGATGCTCTAAAGTGAGTATGGCTCTGCCTCTTTTGGTGGTATCCCAGTGACGTTGGGTAGCAGCACAGAGATGAGCTGCCCATGATCCTTAAATATGAGCCCTTGTGTTTGCATGTTCCTCCATGTTACTACTGCTGTTAGTAACTTCAGGATCATACTGTCTTCTTGTAAATGGTCTTTTGGTATCATTGTTGCTGTATCTCCATCTTCCAAAATACTGGCTCCTACCAAAGGAACTATCTTTATCATTAGAGTTATGATTGCCATGCTATTGTTGGTATAGCTAGGAGTGAGCTTTTAAAACCCATTCTTTGATCTCCAGTGTTGCAAAGAAGGCGGTTCTCTTTTAGGCTATCCTCGACTCCCTTTGTTGTAATAAGGACCTTTACTGTTGTTAGTAGATGACGAGCCTACACTGTAGAAAATTCTACAAGGGTTTAGACAGTCGCCGTGGGTGGTGGCTTCTTTTCCAGGGTGATGGTAACATCAGCTTGTGTAAACAGAGACATAAGAAGGATTCTTGGGTTGTTGGATTTTGGGAGTGTGTTGTACCTCATGGGATGTGTATGTAGAGATGGATGGTACTTCAGTTTTGGATATGGGGGTTGGGTTTTCTAGGGTTAGGAGTTTGGCTTTGGGAAGGTATATGGTGTTTTTCATGGCTGCGTACAGAGCATGTGTAAGGCAAGAGAAAGTGTAGAAGGTCGTTTGCAGGTGAAGGGTTATGATTTTGGGTAAGAAGGGGTGCTGCATTCAAACAAATAGTTGATGAGACTGCATCATGCCGCTGAGCACTTGAGGTGAATCTTTCATGATTGTTTAGAGAGGGGCGGTGTCATGATGGTGATGGATGCTCAGGTAGTGGATTGGTGGTTCTATCGCCTTAATGAAGGGATTTGGTGGCATCGGCGCGTGGTAGGGTCGCAAACGATAGCCATAAATTGGCCTCTTCTGGAAATGTTTGCCGTTGAGTGTGCCGAGAAGGAAAGTGCCGTCATAGAACTTTTCGATGATCTAGAATCGTCTTGTCCATCGGAGCTTCAATTTTTCGGGATGTAGACCCATGCGAGACTGAAATAAGAGGACTGGATCTTCTTCTTTGAACATCTGGAATTTGGAGTGATGGTCGACCCATTTCTTCCTTCTTTTCTGAATGATTATGGTGATGTAGAACTCTTGAAGCGAGCTTCATCCAGTGCAAGGAGTTGGTCCCGGGCGGCGATGCTGAAGGGACTCTTTCGGGCTTAACGTTTCTGTAATGGCAATGCGGAGACTTGGCACTGGGAATTCCATTGGTATGACTGCCTCAGTGCCATATACTAGTTTTATGTGGTCATTCCTGTCGAAATCTTGTAGGCTGTGTGGAATGTCTATAAAGCTGAATAGAGCGTTTCATCCCTATCATTTTGATTTTGATTGACCAACTTTGTGAGGATCTTCTTGAGGATTTTTTTGGTAGATTCAACTTGACCGTTGGCTTAGAGATAGTACATTGTGGAGCGTTTATGAATGATGAGATGTTGGGTGACTAGTTCTTTGATAACATCATTGACAAAGTGCTTGCCTTGGTCACTAATTAACTCGATCGGGCATCCAAAATGAGTGATTATCATTTCATATAGAAATTTGACAGTTGATTGCATTGTGATCTTGGAGAGCACGGGCTTCTACCCATTTGGTGATGTAATCTGCTACCAAGATATACTTGTGACCGATGAAATGGGCTAGGAGCTTAAATGAGCCAACAAAGTTGAGGCCCCATTTTTGGTTCTAGGGGAAGGATTGGGTTGTGTGGCATCCTATCTCTATTTGTTGGTTGGCCGAGATGTTGGTATACATCACACTGTTTGGCCCATCGGTAAGCATCACCAAGTTCTGTCAACCACCAAGAGACCTTCTTGGCGAATTTTCCTCTCGATGATTTCTCTGGCAAAGTGTCCTTCATTGATTCCTTGGTGAGCTTCTCCAAGGACAACTTCCTACTCATGTGGTGGGATACACCTCTGAAGGATTTAGTCGAATCCTTTCTTGTGTAACTAGCCGGCTATGACTTGGAAGTATCGGCTCTATGGATTGCAATTTGCTTCCGCTGATCTCTAGAAAGATTATCCTCCGTCAGACCTATGATAAAAAAATGTTAGCATTTCATCATACCATGTTTGGGGGGGGATGGGGATGTCTGTGTCAGTTGTGAATAGCTCAGCATCCAATAGGTCATCTACTACTTCGGTTAGGGCTTCTCCGAACTCAAGCCGGGATAAATAATCTGCCACTGTATGATTGGCACCTGGGGTGTGCAGTATTGTGAACTCAAATTCCTGAAGTATTAGCATCCATCTAGCTAGCTTTCCTGCTAGACTCTGCTTATCTACCAAATACAACAAGGTGGAGTGATCTACATGAAAGGTAAATTAATTACCCAGTAGGTAGTGCTGAAATTTGGTTACTCATTAGTAGATCATGCAAAGGGCTTCTCTGTGTGTGGTTGAGTAGTTGCGACGGTGGTTAGCTTCAAAGAGCCTTTGACTGGCATAGTAGACAAGTCGAAACCATTTCTTCTTGGCATCTTACCATCAGCACACTGCCGATTGTGACATCAGAAAGGGAAGGTCCCAATTTGGAGGTTAGACAAATGGTGCTTCTGATAGCATGAGCTTGAGATGCTAGAATGCGATGTTGCATTCCTATGTCCAGGTTAAATTTGCCCGCCTTAATTGCTTGGTCAGAGGTGTTTTGATCTACACCATCCTTTGATTCAAGGGGGCTGCTACATGGGCAAGGTATCTGAGCATTCGGCTATCCATTTGACTTGTCCTAGAAATCTGACTTGTCCTAGAAATCTTCTCAATCTTTCTCATTTGTTGGATTTGGGGCTTTTCGGATCACCTCGACCTTGGCCGGGCCAACTGCTATTCCTTCTTTGGAAATGATGTGGCCTAGTAACAATCCGCTTTGGACAACAAAGGCACATTTTGCTGGATTCAGGCTTAATCTGGGGAGTTTGCAAGCATAGTTGTAGGTGCATCAAATGTTGAGATGTTTTGCCAAAAGCACTAAAGTCATCAATGAATACTCGCATGAAGGTGGTCAGAAAATCGATAAAAATTTCATGGACCATGAGCTGAAATGTGGCGGGAGCATTCTTGACGCCAAAGGTCATGACGTTTGATGCAAAAGCTCCCCATTCTGTGATGAAAGCTATTTTCTACCAATCTTTTGGGGCCATTTGAACTTAATTATATCAACTGAAACTATCTAGGAATGAGTACATCTCATGGGCTACTACAACATTAAGTATGGAAAAGGGAAAAGGATCTGAGATGGTAGCTACATTCAGTTTCCGGTAATCAATACAAACCCTCAACTTTTAGTTTTTCTTGGGCACTATTACGATTGGGGACAACCATGTTGCGCGATCAATCTGATATATGAATCCAACTTATAGCAGCTTGTCTATTTCTTCCTTCACCCTTTTGGCGTAATTCGAGTTCATCCGCTATCTTTGTTGCCAGATAGGGGTGGCATCTTCCTTTAGATTGATCCGGTGTTGGTAAAATCTTGGATCAATCCCTTTCATTTCGGTGTAGCACCATGCAAACACATCTTTGAAAGAGGTGAGCAACACTTGGACTTCCTCGCGGAACTCAATGTCCAGCTTGGCACTAACCCGGACCATCTAGTTCTGAGGTTCATTTCTATTAGTTCATCTTCTTTGACTCTCTTGGAGTGCTTGAGATATTTGTCAAAATCTTTTTCTATTGCAATGAGTTGCTATAGGCTCGGAGTAGTGCCTTCTTTGGCCAGAGCCTCATAAAAATCTTCTGCTTTCTCCATAATGTGTTCCTCCATCCGTGGATTGGATTGATCCTTATCCTTGTGGGGACTGCTTGGTCAATATCTGTCCATTATCCGGACTACATCAACCTCAAACAAGCTGATCAAATTAGCATTTTGTTGGAGATACCCCTCCTCCTCCACATCGAAGTATCGCCCTTCGAGCATGTTGACTCCTTCGATTTTTTCTTGCTGGGCTGGTTTCCCCACCTTGCGCTTGCTGGCAAGCGACAGAGATCTTTATTTGCTTCTTTCCATGCCGGATAGTAATCATATCTGCATCCCAATCTTGCTTGATCCGTGCTTGGCAGAGCTAGGGTTTGACGAGTAACATTGGATAAGAACCTTTGATGTCTTCCATCCGGAGCACCACAACTGCTATCTGGAATCTGTTTACGGATACTTCTAGTGTGAGCTCCCAGATTAATACAAGTGGCTGCACTCGTCAGCTAATCTACCATTTTGACAGCGAATGGCACAGAACTTCTGCTATATCCACTCTGGCCAACTTGACTGGATCATTGGGATGGCTTCATCATAAATGGGGGCTTCGCTTTGTGGGGTATCTACCTTTTCAATATTCAAGGCTTCCAAGGGTGGTGTTTCCTCTTTTTGAGGTTTCAAGCGACCAATCAGTAGCTCTGTGAAATTGAAGATTACCAAAATTCGAGCGAGGTGGTGGTTCGAGCAAGGAATTTTGTTGATTTTCACAACAAAGTGCAAGTTATTTATGTTCCAAAAAGAGGTATCTCTCATTCATTTTTGGAGAAGAGCTTATGTACATGAATTTTTTTGAATATGAAAAATCCACAGAAATATGGGAGCAACGGTCTTAAGAACATATATCCAATATCAAAAATATAATTTGTGGTTAGTTAGCTCTGATTGCATCTATATGTTATCAAAAATTACATTATAGTTATATCCTTAGTTAAAATTTATTTATTGAAAACATCTCTAAATATAGTCCTCTATACTTTATTTATGGTTGATGTTTTGCCCGCGTTATTTTTAATGTCAAGAACTTCAAGGATTAAAATTTTAGCAATTAATTTTCCTTCATTAAAACAACAATAGTCTCTTAAAGATTGAAAAACCAAAACCACTTGAGCATCTATATCATTGTCAATATGTACAAATCAATTCATTATCCTCAAGTCATTTATGTTCCAAATATAGTTATTTTACATTCATTAATGCAAAATCCAAAAGTCCACATAATTTTATTGAATACAAAGAAATCCATACACATCTAGAAGCAAGGGTTATTACCCAATATCAAAATAGCAAAATTACTCTATACATTCCCAAAATCATAGCACATGGTGCAACTTTTAGACCCATCCAAGATCATGTAGGTACCCATTTGGGCCCCATGAAGATCCCCCTCACTCCTTAGTGCAGTTGATACTACGGAATAACTGATTTAGGGTCTTCGTTGGATCCCAAACCTATTTGACACTATAATAAATAAGAGACATATCACATGGAGAATTTTTTTAGGTTTCCATTAACTCCTACGAATTAAGGACAACTTAAGGATAGGGTGCCTCAAGAAGATCTCCCTTGAACCTTAGTGTGGTTGATATAAATATCATCCTTCACTTGCATGTAATATATTTATTTAGGTCCCAACCAATGTCTCAAAGAGTTTCCTTCTAAAAAATACTCTTATCACAAGAGATTAGTCTGTAAATCAACCACCAAAAAAGTTTTGAAAACATAACTTTCCATGGTTAAAACAATTAGGTAGATTGTTTAAAAAAAGTTCTAACTTTTGAATTTTTCTTTGAAAACACCTTAAATTAATTTTTAAGCACGCAAAATAAGTACTTTATATAAAGTTTTCTAAATACATTTACATGTTTCTTCCATCAATTAAACCTAGACTTTTTATATACTTCTCCTTGAAAGTAAGGCTACTAATGCCATTTTTGATATTAACAAATTTAAAATTTGTTAGATACGTGATTTTTTCCAAAGCTTTTATCATATGTAGATGCATGCTAATTGGGTATATAGTCTCATATGTTTTCTTTTTTCAAAACTTTTATCATATATAGATGCATGTTAGCCTGGTATTTTCAAATAGTTTCGTGGAAAATTAAGTTTGATTTTCTTTTCACTCCTTTAAAAATTTTGAATCAACATTAACACCTTTTTTTTTTGGTGAAGCTACTTTTAGCACTCAATTACAAAACTAGTGTTGAGTATGTCTCTTAACCGTCTTGCCACTCTTGGCCACCATCTTGTGTTTTTTAATTGGGAGATGTGTCAAGCATGTTAATGTTCTTTCCATGTCTATGCAGAAGATTGAATGCTTGCTCCACAAAATTGATTCTACAGCAATAATATTTCTACCCGACTTGGCTTGCCAAGGTAAAATGGCTTACTTTACTGCTTCATTGTACCATTCATTTATTGCCTTTGGAATCTTAAAAAGGTTATCCTCCTCTTTATAAAACATGGTGCTCTTTCAACCTTATTATACCTCATGTGTCACCTTTTCCAACTCCTAATACTCACTTGCCTTCTTTAGACAAGGGAAGTGGCTCTAAATCATGTTTATATGTTATCTTCACATGACCTTCAAGGTTCACTTTCAAAAATCAACAACCCATAATTGATTCCTTTTTAAAAAAATTTTTGGTGAGAGACAGGGTATTAAAATTAGAATTCCATCACCATCCATTATGGCCATGGGTAGATTTGAACCAGCACCTCCATGGGAGGTGAGGGTGCTACTGCTGGGCCACAATTGATTCATTATAGTTGAATTGAGTGTCTTAGAGAAAAATGCACAATTTAAACTCTTTTAGTCCCTATCAAATGAAACTCTGTGTGTGTGTGTGTGTGTGTGTGTGTGTGTGTGTGTGTGTGTGTGTGTGTGTGCGCGTACACGCACGTATGTGTCATGTGAATACTTGTAATGGTACATCTACATGTACGTGTGCATGCACATATATGTAGGTGTATATATGCATGCATATGTTTGTGCACACATGCACATGTGTGTGTGTGTGCATGTGCACATAAACATGTATATATAAATACACATGTAGACATAGGTGTGCATGTAAATGTACATCTGTATATGTGTATGCATGTGTGTGTATACATATGAGTATATATATAAGTAAAACATAGAGAAGCTTATCGTTATAAATGGAGCCTTATAAAATAGGGTTAGTTATTAGTACATGCATGGTAACAATGTTGAGGGTGGAGCATTGATGATTTATTATCCTTATAAAGGGAGTCTTATAAAAATAGAGCTAGTCAATACATGCATGGTAATAATGAGTGAATTTTTTCTTTGGTCCCACCACTAAAGTTAATCAAAATGTTGTTCTAGAAGATCTCTCCCAAGAGCCTTCGTGAAGATATGTGCATAATCTTCTATTTTTGGGAAGTAGCTTGACCTCTCCATCCACCATATGACTAGCTCGTACAAAAATTGATACTAAATCTTAATATGATTTGTGCAAGCATGAATACAGGGCTCTTTAACATTTACTAATGTATCTTTTAGTTTCATTGAAGCCCACCCCCCTCCGCCTCCACAAAATTTTCCTCAACTAGATTGCTTCACATGAAGTAAAGCATGCAACTTTGTAATCAACCTCAATAGATGAAAGATCCATGGTAGAATATTTTTTTTCCAATCCATATGATAACTCTAGATCCAAGAGAGAAATAGTAACATGCACATGCGACTAACCTCGTGCTACCATAAAACCTACCCAATTTGCATTACAAAATACAATCAAGGTCTTGATCTCAAGCTATAACTGATGTTACACTCATGTGTACATGAAAGGTCTTGAATCTAGAACATGCACATAAAGTAGTCATTTCCAAAATTTTTGAAGTATAAAAGTGAAGGTTTATCTAGTTAATTGTTTTAGTGTAGATCCTATAGTAGGCCAATTTTTGAAGTATAAAAGTAAAGGTTTCTTACTATAGTAGGCCAATTGAGAAGTTATCTAGTTAATTGCTTTAGTGTAGATCCTATTAAAAAATGCAGTATAGTATTAACTACCTTTGCCCACAAGATATTTAGAAGCCCTTTCCACTTATAAGAATACTTCTTAGAATTTTATAAATTACATAATTTTTCCATTTTGCTATTCCCTTTTGCCTTGTGTATGAGTGTTGGAGATGCATAAAAGATTGATTTTTAATTCAAAAGTGTCATTCTCATTTAAAATGAATTTATGCATAGGAAGATGCAATAAAAGATTGATTTTTAATTCGAAAGTGTTATTCTCCTTAAAATGGAATTTATCCATAAATAGATGCGTAAAGAAATCTTATATCAAAAATAAGAATTCTCTTGTATTCTATAAATAGATATGAGGATGTGAAATGAATGAGGTAGGTGAAAATGGATGTATGGATGTCATGCCTCTCGATCTAACTTCCTCAACTTTTTCCTATCTTATTCGTGATCATTGCAACATATGTTTTGAATTTCCCAAGTCTTAACCTTAGCCTTTAAAATTATACCCATATCTTTTTGTTATATTTGTTGATTAGTGACATAAAGTAGGAAGAGCCACCCAAAGTTGTGGTTGGCATCTTTTGACAAAGATTATGGTGTATACAAGAAAAAGAGTTAACTTTTCTCTATAGCTACCCCCTTGCAAAAATAACTGTTGGGGGCTCGATTGTGGCCATCAACATGTAGAAGTGGGTTAGCACACACATAGAGATGGGTTTTGTTTACACGTAGACAAAGTTCCAAAGAACTAAATGGCCAATAATGGACTCTCATTGCAAAAATACATGTAAGAGGTGTCAAGGAGGTGGGGATTCTAGTTGTTAACTCTTTTTCACCCGTCTTTCTCAACTTCTAAGGACGGAGGTAGATCTATGTACAAGGGTTGTTAACTCTTTTTCGTACACCTAGAATCCCCACCTCCTGGAATATGACTAGTGGTTGAATCACGCAGGGTTCAAGTAACACATATGTGAAAAACTTCAAGGTAAGCCATAGAAAGGATGAACATTGCATAGAACTCCCTTATAATTAGAATTCCTTTCAAAATACTATATAATGTGTATCATGATACTAATATATTCCTAATAAATGCCAAATAAAACACAATAAGTACACAAAAGAAATCCCAAAACATAGTTAGCACAAAGATATTACTTGAGAATAAAACCCCAAAAAAGATAAAGGTATGAAAAACAAGTGTTATAAATATACAACGGTGTGTAAATAAACTTTAGCATGTTTTAAAAAATATATATGTGGAGAGGTGTGTAGATGATAATACATAGATATGCAAAGAGAGAGGAAGAATTCTAACAAGGAAGAGAGAGATGTGTAGTGCATTCATGTAGTGTTGTGCAAAGGAAAAGGAGAGTTGTGTAGAGAAGCTATAGCTAGGTGGTTTTATGCATAGGTTGCGTACGCATAAGCTACTATGAATTAGTGGCTATGCATAGCCACTTATGTATAAGCTGGCACCTACTCATCGCTCACTTACGCATGGATGTATAGGACCTATACATAAGTTAGTCTATGCATAGGGCTTTATGTAGTGGCTATGCATAGCCCACTTATGCATAAGCTCCTATGGCCAAGCGACCATGTATATAATTTTGCTTGTGTATAGTTATTGGCTTATGCATAAGCGGCTATGTATGAGCCGCTATATATAGGTTATCATGGCTAGCCGACTATGCATAAGCGGCTAGGTATGTGCCATTATATATAGGTTACTCTGCTAGTAGCTATGCATAATCCTCAATACTATTGATGATCCTTCCCATTGGATTATTGTAGTTGCGAGAGACAAACTTTTCCATGTATCAAGCCCATAATTCCACCATTCTTCCTCTAATCCTCCAATCCGCATTTTGAGAGCCATAAACTCCCTTCGTTTGTTTTCCTTGATTTCATTTACAACTACTTCTTGTATGTTACGAACTGTGTCTTGCATGTTTCCCCCTACCTCGTCTTTCACCTCTTGCTTTAGTTCCTTCACCTCTTCCTTTACCTCTCCTCTATAACCCACCCTTTCAGTCATGTGATTTGATTTAATTAACTCATTGAGAGAGAGAGAGAGAGAGAGAGAGAGAGAGAGAGAGAGAGAGAGAGAGAGAGAGAGAGAAGATTCTTTTAATGTCTGTGGAATAATCCCAATCATTATGAGCATATTAGATGGTTAGCGGGTTTCGAAGTCAGGTGGGTTTGCAACCAAAAAAGGGGAGAGAGAGAGAGAGAGAGAGAGAGAGAGAGAGAGAGAGAGCTGATGCGGGCCCTGCCTATCTATGGTGTTTTGGCAATTGTATACGAGGACTTATTAATTGAAGAGAGGGTCCAATGTTACTTTATGAGCTACTTTTCAAAGTACCATTCCAATGTAACTCTTATAATATTTTTAAAGTACCATTTCAATGTAACTCTCATAATATTTTTAAAGTACCATTCCAATGTAACTCTCGTAATATTTTTGAAGTACCATTCCAATGTTACCTCTCGTGCTCACCTCTGAAATGTAGAAGGAAAAGACACCACCATATCATAGTCAAAGTCAATAAATATTTTTTATAGCCTTCCAAATGTGTGGCATGGCAGCGTTTTATGATATGAAAAATCGACATTCATGCAACACACGTGCACGCAAAGACCGACTCCTCCCGAGATGTGACAGCACTTGACTCTTCCCTCACAGACTGGAGACATTTTCCATAGCAAATATGGATGCATTATTGGTGTGCCCTTTGATGCGAGTACCTCCTTTCTTCTTCTTCTTCGCACAAAACTGCAACAGAGCTCTTGCTGGAGTTTAGGCATGGCCCCAACTGCTGGACAAGTTATCACCTGCAAAGGTCTTATTCATTTTGATTTTTTCTTGTTTTTCAGTTCATATGCAGCGATGCTAACTGTCTTGATGAGCTTTGCTAGCTTAAAGAGAGAGAAGCCAACCATGCAAGCTCAGTTCAATTCATTCTTTGAAGCCTTTTTTCTTTTACTAGAGAGAGAGAGAGAGAGAGAGAGAGAGAGAGAGAGAGAGAGAGAGAGAGAGAGAGAGAGAGCGAATGATGTGATGATGATAGGCCATCCATGGTCTCTACCTAGAGAGATGGCCATGATGATCATTTTAGCCAGAAGCCATCCAAATACACCAGTGAAAGATAACACACCACCATCATCATCTCTCTACAATAGCTGATGATGATGATGGTATTATAATTATTGAGGATGACTGTATGATATAATCGGTCTTTATTGTGATGCATACCTTTTTCATGTAAAGATCTGATGCTGTGGGTAGGCTTCTTCAACACTTGGTGTTGTTCTGAGCAAAGGCTTGAGTGTTGCTGTCACACTGCTCTTGTTGCTGTGCTGTCGAAATCATTTGCCCTGCTGTTTGCCTTCCGTGGTAGAGAGACAAGCCTTGAAGGCCAAGAAATCCTACAAAGTTGATCCATTAGAGCATGGCCAAAGCAATCACAGACACAAGGCACTGATTGCTACATCGAGCCGACTAGCTACCTTTCCACGCCATGGGGTTGATTCTTCTTTGTTATAGGTGGTTCATCTTGTGGTTGATCTGCTGTTTTTGTAACAACTCCTCCCACCTTGAGTTTTCCAACAAGCGCTCAGAAACATGAAAGTCTACTTTGGCCTGCTCTGAGTCTTGGTAAAGGCTCTACCATTGGATGCCACAACCTTTGCTGTAGCCACATCCTCCACCACTGCTCTCAGTCCAATGAATTATGTTTCTAACATAGTTGACAGCCTATGCAGGATAGTTTGAGATGTCAACTGAGGCTAGATAGAGATTTGCAAGTGATCTTGGATTGCCTGTCATAGGTTTGTTGTGCATGGGTTGTTTTATTCTCTTATGCTGCTTTCCAAGTGGATTTCCAATAACCATGCAAGCGGTTGTGTGCTAGAATTTCTAAGGAGTTTGATGCCCTCCTCCCCTGCATCTGTTTCAAGCTAACAAAGCTGGTGGAAAACCCCTCGCACTGACACGACAACGATTGGTCACTTTACACGGTGACTCAATGTGCAGAATTCTTAGCTTGAGGACTCCCCCAACTTTGTATAAGTGAGTGCTTTTTTCATTGCTAGGATTCTTTGGTAAATTCCCCATGGATTAAGGTTGGACCATGCCTATGCTAAGTTCTAGACCTTGCATATGGTCTAGTGGGATCTACTAGTAAGAGAGGTCAGGGTTTGAGCAATAGAAATGGTGATGACCCAGGATTTATGTGTAAATGGATGTAGTCAATTTTTATTGCCCAATAGTGTTCTGGCATAATTTTTGGTAAAGTATTTGGCAACTATCTATACAAATACATTGCCTTGTCTTGATATGCCTAGCATAAATGAACGAGCCAGTACGCTTTGTGTTGCCTTACTCAATAGTTGGTCTCTATGATGATTGAGCTCTAGTACATATAGTCCTCGGCATCTGTGACACACCTACGAGTATGCAGGGCACAGTCTGACATAAGATAGCAGCTGACTGGCAGAGTTGGACAGCACATGTGACACATGGCACTGCCATGTGATAGTGATGACATGGTGGCAGTGATGTGGCACTGATGACGTGGTAGTTCGGTATAGGTGGCCGACAACAATACTACTGCCTGACTAGGAGCATTAGTGCATATATATACATGGGTAGTATTCATCTTCTTTCCTCAGTGTCGGACTTCACAGAGCGTTTCTTTGTAGGCGAAATGCTAGCTAGGATTATACAGTAGGTTGTAGGTATGTGATTTGACGTCTTCATTCTCAACGGCATATTGTACTTAAATTTTAGTTGTATTACTTCTTTCTTGTACATAATACAGAGCAAGTAGTTTAAGACTCTTGTGTGTGTTGTATGTATGATTCTGCCGCACTCTTCTGTGGAAAGCCCTAGCACATAGGCACAAGTGTTCTATAGTTGGTATCAGAGCCCAGGGAACCTACAAATGTTTTTCTTTTCTGGCACCGTGTGCGTTGTAGGGTAGAGCACTTAGATTCCAAGAGTGCACAAGTTCGGGTTTGGTAGAAGTGAATATTTGGGTTCTCTCCATTGCGCCTGGGTTAATTGGGGTATATTGTGCTTCCCTACCCCACCAAACCCTCACCTCATCACGCAGGGCTGAAATTCCTCACCTGTGGTCCCTGATCACTTGTATTTGTCATGGATTCACAACTCATTGATTTGCTTCTCAGCATGAAGACATCCATAGACATGCGGGCGGCTAAAATGAAGGCTATATTCGCCCGTCTCGATAGGATGGAGTTGGCACCTCGAGCGCCTAGTATTACGGATCTGGAATCTACAAGGGCCGGTGCTTTGGAGCAAGTGTGGACGATTCCAAGGATGAAGTTGCAAAACTTTATGGAGGAGGATTTTTTCACTCCTTTGGATGTAGGCAAGGATGTACTGGAAGAGCTTCGCTCCCAAATTGATAGTCATCGTTCCACACTTGCATATAGTCGGCAAGAGAGAGGCCATTTGCGTCACCAACGGTCTCCTTCATGGAGTTCGTCTCCACTGGATTGTCTAAACAGCTCCCACTCATGTTCACCGGTCGACGTTGGGGGACTAATGGTTTGTTGAGTTATTCCTCCATACCTCATGAGGAATGAAAAGTTCAATAGGAAGATGAGCAAAGAAGTCGTCACCAATTGGACGCGCGAGATGGCTGCCACGTTGGCAATAGCAGGTGGTTCAGATATTTTTCAGCCCCATTTGTTGTGTACAGCTTTGACGGGTGCCGCTTTCTTGTGGTGGGAACACCTTAGGCACCACTCCGTGACTTGTGGGGGTGATTGCCGCTGCGAGGCAGTCTTGAAGCAGTTTATTCTGGTAGATTACGAACATGAATGGAAGAAATACTAGGAGCGTGTTATGTAGAAACATGCTGAATTGATAACCGACTATCTTGCTCATTTTTTGAAGCTTTTGCTCATGCTCCCAAGGGCATCCGATAGCAAGAGAAGGTTGAGCGATTTGTGGATGGTTTAAACCGTCTTTGCACGCAGATGTTCGTGCACATCAATTGCCTGAACTTTTAGATGTGGTTCATCTTGTTACAACCCTCAAGATGCGTGAGAGTTCCAAGTCTCAAACTCAACACTAGGGCAATAGAAAGGTAAAGACAAGGGTAGCCCATCCAAGGCCAAGGATGATAAGGACAAGGCAAGTGGGGGAGCCTCAGTTACTCGCCTTACCCTTGAAGAGCATTGTGCCAATATGGCTATTGGACAGTGCTTTTATGTGATTTCATTGAACATATTGGAAGGGAGTGTTTGAAGAACACGTGGAAGGAGAATGGTTAAAGCAAGAAGAACTCCAAGGAGAAGGTGAGTTCGCCTGCTACAACAATATCTACGACACCGACACCATCTACTCCATTTGCCACCAGTACCCAACTGCTCTTCACTTGACTTGGTCTAGGAGGATCTCAATGGTCCTCGGGTAGCATGATACGGTAATGTGTTGGGGGATGCTTCATGGACATTCCTCTTTGATGGAGGAGCCTCAAAGGACATCATTAGAGACTGTGTGGTTGAGCAGTTGAAGTTGCCTACGACAGTGGCCACCAGTGGCATAGTCCTAGCCACTGCCATGAGAAGCAAGCGGAAGAAATCGAACGAGTTGAGGATGCCCAATTGGCTTTTGGGGAGTTTTCTGAATGTCGCACGTTCAAGGTGGCACCTTTGGATCATGTGGATATTATTCTGGGCCACCCATAGTTGTATGATCATGCACGTATGATCATGCAGGCATGGTCTACCATAAGGAGCAGAGGTTGACTTTCCAAGATACTTTCGGCTACTCCTTAGAAGTGATTGGGGAGTCCTTACCGTCTCACATAAACCCTATTGCAGTTATATCCACTCTTCAGATGAAACGGGTGGTATGCAAGGGTGGTCATACATGTCTGGGATATTCAGCCAGATGACTTGGAGGATTTGGCAGTAGATAGACAATGTGTGGAGATGGTCTTGTGGTTGATTGATGCCCATAATTTGCAGCTTCACCCTTGAAAGATGGAGTTTTTCATGGTCAAAATTTCTTATCTAGGACGTGTCATCTTTAAGGATGGGATCCATGCATACACCCTCTTTCGAAACAATGTATCCCAAATAGTGAATCTCTAAACAAGAAGAATTTCACTCTTCTTTCCATTGATGAAAAGCTTGTTTTTCTTAAGCTCTTCAAACACAATGGCGAGGTACTCCTTATGCTCTACTTCATTCTTTGAAAAGATAATAATGTCATCAAAGAAAGTTACCGTGAACTTGCAGTGAGGTCTAAAAATCCTATCCATCATTCTATTGAAAGTCGCGGGTGCATTTGTAAGACTGAATGGTACCACCAAATATTCATAGAGCCCGAAAGATGTTCTGAAAGCAATTTTATGAACATCTTGAGGCATCACTATAATTTGATGATAACCACTCTTAAGGTCAATACGGTTGAAGCACGTAGCTTCCTTAAGCTTGTCAAGGATGTCATCGATTCGAGGAATCGGAAACCTGTTCTTGATAGCTACCTTGTTTAGATCTCTGTAATCTACACACATCCTGTGTGAACCATCCTTTTTTTTGAACAAGTAATACTGGAGAACAGTAAGGCAAAGAACTCGATCGCATCAACCCTTTGTCAAGGTCATTCACCTGAGTCATAATTTCCTCCTGTTGGGTGGCACTTACTCTGTAGGGAGGCCGGTTAGGAGGGGAGCTACCAAGGATAATGTCAATACAATGATCCTCTGGCCTCTCTTTAATTGTCCAGGTAGGGTGTTAATAAAGCGATCAACATAGTCGCTTAGGAAGATTATCTTGTCCTGATCTATGGAAGTCACAGAATCATGTTCAACATTCTTGCATACAAAAACCAAGTAAGAACAAGCCGATTTCTTTATTGCTTTAGAAATGGAAATATGGCTTACAACTGGTATGGTACTCCCAGTGGTACCTGCATCTATGCGAATTTCCCTAACCCTATGAGTATTTCTTCTCCTTATGCAAAATCTTGGGATCCAAATGGTAATGCCAGGGCATCCCAAGTATCACATCACATCCTGTAGCGGTGCTACCAAAAAGTCTTCATGGTCCAAATAATCGTGAATTTGTATACGAAGCTTCCCTATGATGGAAGTGACTTTAACCTCTTTGCCCTCAAAGGCGGCATCTGAATGAAAATCCATACACATCTCCTCGGGCTTTAACCCAAGAGCAGTAGCCATGTGGATAGATATGACATTATCAATAGAGGCATTATAAAAAAGAAACAAGGCAGTTTGATCCTTCAATTTATCCCAAGCCTTGCATAAAAGTTTACTTTTAGGTTCATGTGCAGCATTCCCCTCTACATTAGGTATGACATTTACACTCAGTTTTGCATCTTGCATATTAGAATTTTTGACATTCTCTCAACCCCCATCTGTTGAGCAATAGCATCAACAGTAACAAAATCTGCCTTAGCGTGAGACTTGGACTCAATAACCCTTTGTACATCCGGGTCCCTTTCTAAAACACGGAGCTCTTCAAGCTCCTCCATCAAAGCATTTATATCTTGTTGATCTTCAGTTCTAGCAGCTAATTGTGAATTGTTAGCTGCCAAAGCCCCAATACGGTCTTTGTCTCTATCCTTTTCCCGCATGCGGCGAACACGAGTGATAGAATCCTCCACATATTGATTTGAATGGCTGGCCATGATGTATTTACTAGGTTCTTCAGATAGAAAAAGAATTTTTGTGCCTCGGAACTGCTAATAATATCTTTCCAAAAAATGATACTGAAGAGACTGCAAGTGTGCAACAGTGCCCCTACAAAAATAGGAGGGCCACGACGTCTTTCCACACGCTCATTGCTGCTCAAACCAAAGGTAACTCCTTTCTGAGTGTGACAGTAAGATGAGGGCTACCTCAGAATCCCAACCTTCTTTCATGGATAATGACTTCTAACAGCCATATCCAACATCATGTAAGGCATAAGCTATGTAGAAAACCGAGCTTTGATACCAATGTGACGGAAGGACAATTGAAACATGGAAATCTTAACTATCATGAACCCTGATCAAACACATAAACATGCCAGAGAAAGAGAGATGAAAGATAGCTCTACACAATACACCACACTAGGGGCCAGAAGATGGGTTGACACCCCCCCCCCCCTCCCCCTCCTCTTTATGGTTAGATTACCAAAAAGGGGTCTACTTGTATCAATGCCAACCTCCCACATGCACCACATGTCCTATCAACACACAAAAGGTGGTGGTATAAGGCATCTAATTGATCACGGAGATAAAAGTGAGTGTATGAAATTGTGCGGGCTAGTAGGCCTCCCATTGTTCCCACTAAGAGAATGGAACACAACATAGTAGAGCTCAAAATCCACATGGTATCGACAACATGTGCCACGCTGATAGAACTAGAACATAAACCATGGTTTGCATTGCTCAAAAGAAATTTGGCCAATATTGAGGTGAGGGTGTGCCTACACAAATTGAGTATATAATTCAATTTAACTCACCTTAGGAAAGCAAGCCCCATGTTCGATGAACACACCCTTTGAGACTTTGCACCTGAATCTTCCAGTAAAAGATGAAAACAGAAACAAACATATGCTGAATTCAAAGTTCCTTAATAGAACATGAGAGCTTTTCCGGCTTTAAGCACATGTAGGACAGCTATGGACAACCCACAACATTCCTACATCTGCCCGGGACAGCCCTATATGGTTGTTTCCAACCCTGCCACCCCCAAAGAGGAAGTTGACCAGCTTCAAGAGGCTGTACCAGCCATCGACCAGCCCTCAGTTGCCCCCAGAGGAGTCGGCCAGCAGTTTTTGCATGCCTGGAGAGAAGTCGGCCAGCAGGTAGAAAACTGCTCCTCCGGTCGACCAGCCCTTTGGCTCAAATAGGCAAAAACGGCCAGCTTTCTGGCACAGTTTAGGTGAGTCTATCAGCAGATTCCCATGCCTAGAAGCAGTCAACCAGCTCATAGAGAAGCCCAGATCCAGTCCACCAGCAGATATGGACTCTAGAATAGGTCGGCCAACTCCACCAATCACTTGGAAAGCATGCAACTGCCCAAACTCGACCTCTCCCCCCCTGTAATAGAGCTTTCCTGCCAAAAATATCAGCTTGTATGCTTTTTAGGTCCAGAAGGGGGAGCCTACAAGCAATAGACCCATAAGATGTCCAATGCCCGATACTTGGGCCACCATGTGTATTAAAATAGTCTTGCCCAGTGTGTACAACTTATAATCTAGTTTGGTCACTTATAAGTGAGTGTGGACCTGTAACAATAATTATTAGCATGTGAAAACATAAAGCTGTAAATTGAGTTTCAAGAGCACTTACTACCTGTAAACACATGTAGACAACACAGGTAGTAATCTCAGGCATTGTCCAGGCAAACAAAACAAGTCATCCAAACATAAAATTAAGGTCATGCACACACGAGTGCAACTAAACTTGAAGAAACACCCATCTGCTCAGTTGTATCAATCAGGTAAAATGTTCAGGGATCCAAAATCCTTCCGCAATCTTCCCAAAACATAAATACAAACGAACACCAAGGTAGCTAGTCCTGGGAAAAAACACCATGTTAGGCTCCATATGACATACATGTATTGTCTCCATATGCCACACATGTACAGTAGAAAAAAAGAAGTAATGAGGGAATTTGTGACAGGTTTGCACTAGTACAAGTAGGGTTCTTGTCTCAAAAGTAGCTCCAGTATCTCCTCGAGGTCAAGGGCTACCCATGTCACCATTTGGTCCCTCACCCGTCTCGACCAGTGGAACCAAGGTGTGAACGGGTATTTTTCCACAGAAGCAACGAAGTCACAGGATGGAAGACGCTTGTGT
>NC_141059.1:49780369-49787869 GCF_041138505.1 Cibotium barometz
AGGCAGAGTCGGATAGCATAGGTGACATGTGGCACTACCACATGGGAGTGAATGTGGTGGTGGTGATGTGACACTGATGACGCGACGTTGATGACGTGCCAGTCAGATAAAGGTGGCCGACTAGGAGCATTGGTGCATAAATCGTCACATTCATCCGCTTTCCTCAGTGGTGAACTTCATAGAGCATTTCTATGTAGGCAAAGTGCTAGCCAGGAGTGTACACTAGGTCACAAGGCTGTGATTTGACATCTTCATTCACATCTTATACTTGAATTTAAGTTGCACTACTTTTTTCTTGTACGTAATACAGAGTAGTAGTTTAGGACTCTTGTGTGTGTTATATGTGTGATTCCTCCGCACTCTTCTTTCTATCTTTGGAAAACCCTAGCACATAGGCACAAGTGTTCTAGAGCATCTTTGATCTCTGTAATGCATCACCCATGGCAAGGCCCAAATCGTCCTTGAGAAGAGAGTGATAGCATCCCTGTATCTCATAGAAAACTAGGCATCTAAGTATATAGTGCTCCTTTGACTCGTTTGCATGCCCATCTGTTTTGTGAGATGCCCTCTGCTCTCCCTATCTCAATCGGAAGGTGATGTGACAGCACCCTCAGCTTACCAATGGCAATCCTCATGGCATGGGATATGTATTCGTGGAGATAAATGGGCCTGTTATGGAATCCATCCCCAGTGACCATCAAGAAATGCTCTTGGTAGGACTTGAGCTTTTGGGAAAGCTCAGTCAAGGATATCCATGTCTGGTCTATTGGCCCGAGTCAAATCTAGGTGGATGTTGCGGTTGATCTCCTGCCATGAGAGATGAAGGAAGGAGGAGTCCAGGCTGTACTGGAAGGGAGGGAGGTGGTCCTTCTAAAGGCCATGTGACTCGAACCAAGTGGTGGTGCATGCATACCAGCGACTGCTATGACCCTTATATGAAACTACCCGCTTCTTTTGATGGGTGAGGTGATGGAAATCTCTCTGCATTTCACATGCAGAGATCCATCTACTCTCCTTTTCCAGAGAAAGTGAAGTCGTGTGATTCTATACTCATTATCATACCATCCATTTTGAGGCTGTGCAGTGTGGAGCATAGAATGTGTGAGAATCTGGCTTGGGCTGATTCGTGCAGAACAGAGTTAAGACGTGCTGTAATGGCTAGAAGTGGTGATGAGAGGTTGAGGTTGGTGGTGTGGTGGTATGAATGATCAGTGTAGACTGAGTCAAGGTCACGATCATCGATGTAATTGTATGCAGGTGAAGGGGTGTGGAGGGTATGGGGTGGATGGAAAGGAGGGGCAAGATATATGGTGAAGTGAGGTATGTATGATCCACCCCAAATGGTGTCGTTGGGATGGTGAATTCCCGGGTATGTCACATAAGAGCAGCAGACTCCATGAGGTAATCCATGGTGCTAGAATCACCTTGTGGGGGAAGCAGGTCAGGCTATCTAATGAAGGCCAACAGGACATCCCACTGTAGATCAACAACTCATGCATGGCTCGCATGTCCAAAAAACCCATGCCATAAGCAGTAATGTGTTCAGTGTTTACTTCAAAGGGGTCTATCTCTGCAAGCATAAGTGGGTCTGCATGAAAATCATACATATGCACATGCATCCCTGCTGTTTGTGCACTGAAGTTGCTCAACAGGAGCATGTCTCCCTGTTGAGAAAACTCCACAACAAATGTAAATGAAGGGATTTGCATGTAGGACGGGGCCAGCCCTTAGGGCTACCCCAAGAAGGAGATGTTGCATCTCGTGTGGGTATTGGGTAGGCTTAGGCAGGAAGGCCCTAGGCCTTGCCCACCAGCCCAATGGAGGGTTGGGCAGGCTGTCGGCCAGCCCAAGGGGCTTGGCCAGGCAGCCGACAGGCCCTAGAGGCCAGGCCTGATAGGCTGCCCAGCAGCCAGTCGGCCAGTGCCCAAATGCTGCCCAGCAGCCAGCCTGGACAGCAGCACACTGCACACAGCAGCATACGCAGATGGGCAGCAGGCCAACAGTGTGAAATGCTCAATAAAAAGCATTTAATTTCATTTAGACCTGGCCATGGGGATTTTCAGCAATAGGCCAACCCCTATAGAGACAGCCGACCAGCATCAAAAGTGGGTATAAATACCACAAATCTTGTGCGAAGGGAGATGTCTCAAATGGGAAGTAGCACACGGGAGCTATGGTTGGGAGCCATTGGTACCATCATCTGCATTTTTGGTTATGTGTTTGTCCTCTAGGAGACTCAAGAGATCAAGGAGCTGTTTTATGTCTCCTGGCTCTCCTTGTCCATCTGTCCTGACGGATTTCATATGGGTGAGTGTGGGCCGGGGATCTCTGGTAAGGGCCAAGGAAGTCAGAGAAAGAAAGAAAGAAAGAAAGATATATTAACGTCTGCGAAAGGCCAAAGTGGCCTATGAGACCAAAACATAGTACACAGCTGATGGTGTCTCATCAAAAGTAAGACAACTAGGACTAAAAAAGTCCTAAAACAGTCCTAAACAGCTATGAAAGGAAAATAGTCCTACTGAGGTACAACAAAAGTGTATAATATCTACAACTAGCATAAGACTGGTGTAATCTGCTCATCTCAGTATCTCTCTCATGGGGTGCTGTAAGAGAGAGAGAGAGAGAGAGAGAGAGAGAGAGAGAGAGAGAGAGAATGTAAGAAAAAAAGATATGTTAAGCGTCTACTAAAGAGCCAATGAGACCAAAGAGATACAATAATGTCCCCCCCCCCACACACACACAACGTGTTTCTTTTGTCATCACCCTGCGACGACAAAGGACTAACACCACAACACAACGTGTTTCTTTTGTCATCACCCTGCGACGACAAAGGACTAACACCACAATTACCATGACATTTCAGCTGCTGTTTGCTGGTCTCCAAAGCAGCCTCTTGTTTTGGAAAATGTACAAGTCGATCCACCGCAAAAGGGTGAAGTGCGCATAAAGATTTTGTTTACATCTCTTTGCCATAGTGACGTGACGTTTTGGCTGGATAAGGTCCGTAAATTGTAGAACACTGTTAAAACTTCTCTTTATGCTAGCAATAAAAAATTGATGATACTAGCCAGTGTATCTTTTGTTTCAAATGATGATATCGTTTCGAAGGTCAACTAAATTCAATTGTTCATTCTTTGTCTTTTTTCATTAGATTAGAGTTCTTATTTGTCACCTCGTTTGCTGCAGCCAAAGCTGGGTCTTTTCCCACGCATTTTTGGGCATGAAGCTTCCGGGTATAAACCTCTTTTCTCACATTGTGTGCAAGTGCATGCGGGCATGCATCTTCATGTGCACCTGCATGTGCATGCATCCATGCATTTTCATGCACCTATGCCCCTGACTAATAGACTTTGATGCAGGATTATTGAGAGTGTTGGAGAAGGGGTGACAGATTTTCAGGAAGGTGATCATGTTCTTCCTGTATTTACTGGAGAATGCAAGGAGTGCCCTCATTGCAAGTCTACCAAGAGCAATCTCTGTGCAAAATATAGGGTTGACGCACAGAGAGGGGTCATGCTCAGTGACAACAAGAGTCGCTTCTCTGTTGCGGGGAAGGCAGTCAACTTTTTCCTTGGATCTACATTCAGTGAGTACACAGTGCTGGAGCAAGAGTATGTTGTCAAAGTCAACCCTGCTGCTCCACTTGACAAGATTTGTATCCTTAGCTGTGGTGTGACAACAGGTACTTATTTCCTGATCAAGATTCTAGTATACATTAAAGTATATCCTGACTGAAACAGACCCAGGGCTACTAGGGCTATGAGAGCTCTCATATATGCTCATATGTGAACACAGCCAGCTTAATTTGTCAGTCAGAAAACATGTCGGTAAGAAAGCCCTAGAAGAGAATGTCAACTCACCACTCAGCCATAACTTTACTCGGTACTGTGGTGCTATGTGACAAACTGGCTCATCATCACTGCTACATTTGTACATCAACATAAGATTTATTTGTCGTATATGCCATGATGCCATTGTGATCCTTAGTCGAGGGACATGTCAAGCACGAGCTACATAGGTCACATGTGAAGCCTTAGGTGTCGGTATGTGTCACTGAACAAAGCATGTAGGTCATCTTAGGATAGATGCATGTAGCAAAGCATGTAGGTATCATAGGCTTTAGGCTAGCCTTATGGCCAGCCATAGATGGGCTCTCATATGGGATGCCCAAGAGCCACAGAAGGGGCCAGCCATGGGCCCTTGGCACCAGGTGGTCAAGGGGAAAAAACCTCTCAATATAGAAGATAAAAAGTGCCCCTTATGAGCACATGTTCACACCTGGTACTACCACTATGACTTTTCCTACAAATCCCCCCTTAGTGATAGTGTGAATATGTACAGTGCAGCAAATCACTCTCCAAATGGGAGTAAGCTCAAAGCTTTACGGAAAGCTTCAAACTTCTCTCTAGGCAATGCCTTAGTAAACATATCTACAATGTTCTCATGTGTAGGACAGGAAACCAAACTGATCTCCCTTGCATGTAGCCTCTCTCAGACATAGTGAAAAGGTATCTCTATGCGCTTGGTGCGAGCATGGAAAATTGGATTCCGTGCTACAATCATAGCACTCTGACTATCAGTGAGAATGGGAGTGGGTGTTTGCTCACTCCCACGAAGATCTGCCATCAATCTCCTCATCCATGCACACTCAAATGTAGTAGTGAAAGCTGCCCTATACTCAGCTTCACATGAAGATGTAGCTAGGTTGTTTTTTACTCAACCACGATATGCACGAGCTCCCAAGGAAAAAGAAATTCCCACTTGTGGACTACCTTGTGTCATGATCAGCAGCACAATCCGAATCACCGTAAGCATGGAGCTGAAAATCACCCCCTTGGCATAGAACAAACAAAGAGTCTAGGTGCTTTGTAAGTACTTGAACACACACTTAACAGCTTGCTAATACTTTGGGCTTTGCATAAATTTTCTCAACTGGGACACTCCAAACTATATGTCTGGCCTCGTGTTACACAAGTATATAAGGCAGCCAACAGCTTGGCTATAAAGAGTGGTATGACAATAAGCCCGGGTTCTACTGGAGTAGAAATCGGCTTACAATCCTGAAATTTGAACCTTTTTAGCAGCCCGTTTATGTACTTGGACAACAACAAAACAATGCCCTCTTGTAACTCTACCAACTATATGGCATTAGATGGCCCGGAGGCAAAAAACAAGAGGGAGAGGGAGCAGCTGAAAGCGTGGGACTTCCCTTGGCGATGCAGACAGAGTGCATCGATGGGCTCCACTGCCCCAGAGTGATGGACCCCTATTGCCACATCCCCCCTCCAGGGCTGGGCAGCGACCTTTGGCCTCTGCAAGGACCTCCACCCTTTTTGATTGGCCAGTTTGGCCACCTTCAGGCTGCATGGACACCTTCAGACGAGGGCTACTGAGTATTTTATTTTCTTCTATGAATATAATTTGGTTTTTTGTGTTGCAAGATCCACTGTTCTTGTTTTGTGTTGTTTAAATTTTGTGAGACAGGGTTGGGATCTTCTTGGACGTATGCCAAAGTGGAGGCGGGGTCAAGTGTAGCTATTTTTGGATTGGGGACGATAGGTTTGGGTGTGGCTGAAGGAGCAAGATTAGCTGGTGCTTCTCGTGTTATAGGAGTAGACATCAATCCAACAAGATTTGAGAAAGGTAGCCACCCAATTGTCTATAGATCATACTGCACATTTAATTTTATCTTTACTTGCTCTTAGAAATATCCAGGAGACCAGGTGAATGATGATGTTTAGTTGATCCAACAGCACGGGCATTTGGTATCACGGATTTTATAAACCCAAATGATCATGATAAAACAGTGCACGAGGTAAGTGTCTTGGTTCAGCTAATGTTATCCTACCCATACTCTTGTAATAGCATGACTTAAAATGTTGTGTATGGCAGGTCATAAGAGACATGACAGATGGTGGTGTTGATTACAGCTTTGAGTGCGTAGGAAGTGCCAAAGTGGTAGAAACAGCACTTCTCAGTTGCCATGATGTGAGCTCTGCCCCTTCCAAATATGTTGAAAAATGTAATCAATGATGCAGATCAGGACAATCGAGTGGATTGCTCTTTTGGTCTACAAACATGAACAAGTCACAAGTCTACTTATACACATGGTGGTGACATGGTTTCTAACCGTTTTCAGGGATGGGGAATGACGGTCATTTGCGGTGTGGAGGGGGAGAGCACTACAGTGTGTGCACATCCAAGTGTTTTTTTGTATGGAAGAACCTTGACAGGAGCCTTTTTTGGTGGGGTAAAACCAAAGTCTGAGCTTCCAAAAATTGTGGAGCTGTACCTAAACAAGGTCTCTCTCTCTCTCTCTCCCCCCCCACACACACACACGCACATGTTCTTTAGCTTTAAGGGGTTGATGGTCACAGAGTTTTTGTCATCTTTTCTAGCAAGTACAGATACCCATTTTGAGAACTTTTGTGGCATCAGGAGATACATCTTGATGAGTTCATTACACATGTGCTTCCTTTCGATCAAATCAACGAGGCATTCAAGCTCATGCTTGAAGGAAAAAGTCTGCGGTGTGTGATGCACCTGTGAACAACAGTTGAGTTGACCCTTCTTTGCTCAGTGTTCCCTCGAAAAGTGGTACTCAAGGAAATCACCAAGTGTTATGGTCCTTGGGTTGCATAAAGGACTTTATTCTAAACAGACTCAGCAAGGCTGAGTGTCAAGCTCTTGAACTTAAGCTCGTCTCAAAAACTATATATTGTTTTGTATTCTCACATCCTATCATCACATGCATATTGTCCTCATGTATGCATCCTCACAGGTGCACACCTTTAATGTTTTCTCTTGCATGATATGCACACAAGTAACTTTAAAGCTCTCCAAATTGGGCACAGTTGTTTTCTCTTTAAGAGCTTTTTCAGGATGTATAGGTGCTCTATAACAAAAGATTGAACAAATGTGGAGGGCATAAATGATAGTATTTCATGCAACATCATTAAAAAAGCATCGTTTAAGGCAGACAGTACCGCTTGTGAAGCACAAGTAGTCTCACATGTCCAAATCAGCCTGCAGCCATGTGTTGTTGAACTGGTCCATGCCAGAATATGTCGTGGAATCAGAACAGATGATGCCCAAAGATTCCAGCATGTTGACAAGCCAAAAGAAAGCAAACAATTTGCCCATGAGCTTGTTGATTGGAGGGCTAGGAGTTGACTTGGTTATGGGATGAGAGACAGAGATATGAGAAAGCTAGTTTTTGTGTGTGTTTGAGATAGAGAGTTATGGAAAAGCTTGGGGTGTGTGTGTGTGTGAGAGAGAGAGAGAGAGAGAGAGAGAGAGGGAGCTGCAGGACGTGGAAGGGTTATTGCCAGAGCTAGAGATCATAGCAATGGAGCTAGAGTTAATGGAAAAGCTTGGTGAGAGAGAGGGGAGGGGGGGGGAGAGAGAGAGAGAGAGAGAGAGAGAGAGAGAGAAATGAAATGATATATTAACGTCTCTAAGAGGCCATAATGGCCTATGAGACCAAAACTGAGAGTACAT